>NC_083411.1:82092147-82395178 GCF_020745735.1 Hemiscyllium ocellatum | reverse complement strand
TTGCAACTCTCATTATCAGCTCTAAGAGTGGATTATTAAAGCAAAATGCTTCCTTATAATGGTTTAAATCCATTGCTTCAGCTTTGTGCTCTAACCAAACAGCTGAACAATCCTTCAATTTTCATCTTCGCAGGATATCTTCAACTACTTTAGCTGAAATAGACTCTTTCAGGTTGTCATCATGCCCCCTCAAGCTGACTTGTGGGAAAATCCAGAAATGAGATATTAATAAAATAGTGGGTTAAAAGGTCATTGTAAATGCTGCTGAAACTTTTTAAGTTCCTGACATGCTGCAAAATCTCCCTAATACCATCATCTCAAACAATTATAATTCAATCCTGAGTACAGTTTATTGACTTTGTCATTAGTTTCAGATAAAATGGGAACTCATAGTTTCACAAGGTATTAATTAACAGTAGAGATACATATATATTTATATGCAGGAGATACATATATATTTTTAGAGATCATATTAACTTGATGTTAATATTAGATATGAACTTTCATCAATATCATCAGATATTGGCAGAAGCGTCCCTTTGATAAAGTTTTATTGCAGAATTAAAGATTTTTTTTCTATATAATCGTCCTCAAAGTCTGTGCCATCATCATTGACCTAGCTTTTGTCTCAAGCTACAGTTGCGGAGGTCTCGAAGGATCTTGGCTTCATTTCTCTCTCTCTCCCATAAAATCAACAATTTCAATTGTTTGTCCAAATTCCATCTCCTTCACAGGAGGAAGAGTTTGAATGTTCAGTGAAATTGTAAGTGCTTTCTTTTTAATTCAGCTTGATTTGTTACAATTGATGGTGTTCTAATTAAATCTTTCATAACAGCATCAATCCGTCACTTGGACTATCTTCTGCAACTACTGAGTGCTTCTTATCCATGTACGTAATCTATTAATGGCCATTTGTTGAACATTACCAAAGCATTGTTGCTGTCATGTCAATTCCATCAATCAGAGTTGTTTTAAAATTGATTTTTCACCAGATGGTCTCGTTCTGGTGTCATTGCAGGCTCTATATTTATATTTGATATCCTCGACATGTAGGACAACTTAAACCTACAAATCATTTATTTATTTGTTTCCTTTCATAACCACAAAAGCATGAGGAATGGTCACCATCCCAAAAAATATCTTCATGGTAAATCATTATCGACATTACCTGAAGCTAATCAATTAGTTTTGCATTATTTTCAAATTGACATTTACAGTATAAAGACAGAATGGCTGATATTTGTTCAACACTGCCATACATTTCATGGGAGACAAATGAAGTTTGTGAAACAATCTGAACCTTGAGTGTGCCCAGCAAATTTCACTGACAAAGATTTGGTTTAGAGATAATAAGTCTGTGAGTATTATGAGCTGAATTTTCCCATTTATTGGCAGGGATTTTTATGAGTAAAATTCTTGGCGGTTGGTTCCCCATGGCTTTCAGCGATGTTTCTCATGCATTCTTCTACTCTTCATCTCATTAATTATGCAACTGGGCTGTGTGGCATCCATCTCAAGGAATCTCGCAGCAGGAGAGTTGTAGGTGCTTGCTGCTGTTGGGACTTTGTGACATTTGTGTCACGAGTGATATATTGAAAGCCAGCTACACAGCTATAATGATGCTCCAAGCCAGGAGCTGCCATTCATGCTGTAGTCTTGCACTGTTGTCCTTAGAGAAATGATGGAGAAAGGCATTATCTCCTTGGTTCACCACCAGGCACCTGGAGGTGCTAGTTGATGGGTTTGTGGAGAGGAGCACAGTGCTGCACCCTGCTGAGTGGCAAAGTAAGCCATGGCACCAGATACAGCCAGATTGGAGTGATCTATCTACCTGGACCATTCCAGTGTCTTGGATGACTTGCAACTTTCAGCAGTACAGGAAGGGGTTTAATGATCTACTTCCCTCTCTGAGTTAAATCCGTCATCTTCCTTGTGTGATCTCAGTCCCTGGGCCATGAGTTACTCTGATTGTGCCACTCAAGAAAGTAAATGGGCTACAATTCATTATTGCAAGCCTCACGCCTCCACCTCACCTCACCTTGCCTTCTGTGCTGACGACTCAATGCTGAGACTAGACCCCAAGTGAGTTTCCAGAGTGGAGACCCCATGTTGTCAAGCTCCTCGGAGCAAAGCACTGGCTTTCCTTTTTTTGTTCTTCACCCAACCCTCAGTTCGCTGCAAGAAGGTTTAAGCAAAACAGATCCCCTCCCTTTCCTTTCATTTCTTTTCTCCCAGACCAAATGATTTTATATTGTAAGAGTCATTTTAACTCAGCTTTGTGGAATTAACAAAACTGTCAGTTTAATAGTTCCTAAAAGGGAGAAGAAATAATATTGTAATTCATATAGACACAAATTAGGAAATGAATCCAACAAATTTTTTTTCTAATCAAGTACTTGGACCAGTCTCTGAGCCATTTGTAGAGAGTAGCTAATTGAATGTCACAGTCTTTACAGTGGGTATTGTTTGTAGTCAAATAGTTGATTTGAGATTCTTGGCTTCACAGTTTTAAATTCCTTTGTTCTGCTTCTTTTAAACAATGGCTGACTGTTGGCAGCATTCAGAGTGGGAAAGGTTATTTTCCCTTTCTTTATCTGCAATGATGATTTAATGGCTGTTAACAAAGCTACGATCTGCTCACTACTGCACTCACTGGGTTGTCAGGTCACAAACACACACAAACTGAGCTTGAATCTTGCTTTTAAATGATTTTCCACATTTTCCCACATTTGTCGCTATTACCCAGATCTCACAAGGAAAGGAGAAAGTTTGGATTGCTGCAGCCTACACCATACAAAACAGAAATTGTTGGGGAAACTCAGCAGATTTAACAGCATCTGTGAGAAGAGAGCAGAGTTGATGTTTTGAGTCTGTTGACTCTTCATTAGAACTGCATCAGCCCTCCCCCTACCCCACTTCATTCTCTGGTTTGTTCGATGTTCTGACAAGAAACCTTTTCTCTTCCTTTCAGGCATTAAGGAAGGCAAGCTGCAATAACTGAGATACCCACAGCTCTCTGGAACCTTTCTCCCATCCCCTTTCCTCTGACTCCATCCTCTCTCCTGACCCCACCACTTGTTGGGTATTTATTATTCCTTCTGGCCTTCCACTTGCTGAATATTCTGTGTGCCGTAAAGGTTTGAGTTTTATCCTTTTGTGCTCCCACCTCAATGAATTTTGGGCTAGACATAACATTGAACTCTTCTTCCATCACCTCTGCCAATGTGTCCATTTCTTTGGACAGGAGTCCTCTCCCTATCCCACAGATCCCATCACCTGCCTCCCAGCATCCCCTCTTCACCTCGATCCCTCCCTCTGGCCTTTTACCTGCACTTGACTTATTCATCAGGGATTGTTGACACAATGTTGGTTGCTTTAAATTTCTGTGGTCACCACCGCCCCCCCCGCCCCCCCTACACACACACACACACACACACACACACCCATTCAAACCTGTCTCCCCCTGAACTGACAGCACTCTTTGCTCTCAGATCCGGTCCTGACTTTGTTATGAAGTCTGTTGTTACTGTCTGGCAGACTGACCTCTACATTGTGAAAGGTTGAGTGCGAGCTTTTGGAAACCTCCTCCTATCTTCCCTTGGACCATGACCCCCACATTGAGAATCAGTCTATTTTGTCTACGACTGTCACTAAACTCATCTCACCTGAGGATCTTCCTGCAATAGCCTCCAAGCTTTTAGTCCCCTAACCCAGTATAGCTTACTTCTAACTTCTTCCAAAAATCAACAGACAGGGCTCCCTGACAGACCCATTGTTGCTGCCTGCTCCTATCCTGCAGAACTCATCTCTTCCTATCTTGAATTGATTCTTTTCTCTCCCCTTCTGCAGTGTCTTCCTACTCGCATTTGCAATTCTTCTAATGCTTTAAGTTGGTTTCAGAATTCCCAGTTTGCTGACTCCAGCTGCCTCCACTTTACTAATCCCTACACATAGGCAAAAGTGAGGAGTGCAGATGCTGGCGATTAGATTTGAGAGTGTGGTGCTGAAGAAGCATAGCAGGTCAGACAGCATCTGAGGAGCAGGAGAGTCGACATAAGCATAAGCATAAGCTCTTCATCAGGAATGAGCTCATGACTCTCCTGCTCCTCAGATACTGCCTGACCTGCTGTGGTGTTTCAACACCACACTCTCAATCCCTATACATGTCCATTCCCCCATCAGACTCATATCTGGGCCCTCCACTTCTTCCTGGAAAGAAGGCCTGAGTCATTGTTCCATCCTCCTCACACTGCCACACCCCCACAATTCCATGCGACACCCCCCCCCCCCCCCCCAACGCACCCACCTGGCTGAGCTCATCCTCACCCTGAACTACTTTAAACTCCTCTCACTCTCTTCAGGTCAGAGGGGTGGCTGTGGGTACCCGCATTACCCGAGTTATGCATGTCTCTTTGGGTGGTATGTGGCGTATTCCTTGTTCCAATCCTCCTCCGGCCTCCACCCACAGCTCTTTTTCAAGTACATCGATGACATAATCGGTGCAAGTTCCCTGACTCCTCCGGAAGTGGAAATATTTATCAATTTTGCTTTCAGTTCTACTTAGTTCTCACTTGTCCATCTCTGACTCCTCCCTCCCTTTCCTTACCATCTCTGTTTCTATTTATGTGGATAGGCTGATTACCAATATCCATTACAAGCCCACCGATTCCCATGGTTACCTGGACCATAAATCCTCACACCCTGCATCCTATTCAACACATTGCTCCATTATATCTGTTCTGGTCTTGGTGCCTTCCAAAGCGGGGCCTCAGAAATGTCCAGCCTCTTTGTTCGCCCACGAATTCTCAGCTAACGTGGTTCACAGGGACTGTGGCTTTGTTTGACCCATCTCTTGCATGTCTGCTCTTCCTCCTTCCCTTCTCTCCCACAACACCAATAGGGTGCTTCTGGCCATCACTTCCAAACCTATCAGCCTTCACATCCAAAGGATTGTAAGCCAGCATTTTCATCACCTTCAGCCGGGTGCCAACACCAGCTGCACATTCTGCTCCCCTACCTTGTCAACATTCCATCTGGACTGGTACTTCTAGGACACTCTTATCCACTCCTTCTCTCTTCCCATCACCTCATTAAATGCCACAACATCTTCTCATGCAGTTGCAGAAGGTGTAACTCATGCCTGTTTACCTCCTCCCTGCTCAACATCAGAGGCCCCAGATAGACCTTCCAGGTGAAGCAGCAATTTGCCTGCACTTCTCATTGACTGTATTCGCTGCCCACACTGTAATCTCCTTTACACTGGGGAGACAAAATGAGATTGGGTGACAGCTTTGAAAAACACCCATGTTCTTCCCGCAAAAGTTAGGCTGAGCTTTCAGTTGCCTGTCACTTCAACACATAGCCAATATTTCTGTCGCAGGCTAGCTGCAGTGTTCCAATGAGCCTCAGCACAAACTTGAAGATCAACCCGTCATTTAACGCTTGGGAACTCTGCCACCTCTATAACTCAATGTCAAGTTCAATAACTTAGAGCCTGAAGCCATCCTTCTGTGTTTTTTTAATCCAACTCACAACCAGTCCTGTTTTGACATGAATTGCTTTTAGCGCAGTTGCCAATTCTCACCTTTTCTTAGGCTTATTATCACATTATGAGTTGCTTTCAGGACAGCTCACCCATTCTCTCCAATCTTTGCTCTTATCATTTTATTCAGTTTTTCTTCTGCTTGGGCCTGCTATCCATAATTTCCTCATTTATCTACCCCTCTCTCCCTGGGCTTCACCTCTACATATCAGCTCACCTCACCACATTTCTCACTTCCTTCCTCAACTTCGTCTTCTGCATAAATGTCAGTTTTACTTCACTGCTTAAAAAAAACTGTTCTGATAAAGAGCCATTGGACTCAACATTAAATCTGCTTTCTTCCCACAAGTGCTGCCAGACCTGCTAAGTTTTGCCAACAATTCTTTATTTTTGTTTTGGGTTTCCAACATCCACAGTTAGAGTCATAGAGTCATAGAGATGTACAGCCTGGAAACAGACCCTTCGGTCCAACTTGTCCATGCTGACCAGATATCCCAACCTAATCTAGCCCCACCTGCCAGAACCCGGCCCATAACCCTCCAAACCCTTCCTATTCATATACCCATCCAGGTGCCTTTTAAATGTTGCAATTGTACCAGCCTCCACCACTTTCTCTGGCAGCCCATTCCATACACATACCACCTTCTGTGTGAAAAAGTTGCCCCTTAGGTCTCTTTTATATCTTTCCTCTCTCACCCTAAATTTCTGCTTTCTCATTCTGGACTCCCCTACCCCAAGAAAAAAAACTTGGTCTATTTATCCTATCCATGCCCCTCATGATTTTATAAACTCTATAAGGTCACCTCTCAGCCTCCAACACTCCAGGGAAAACAGCCCTAGCCTATTCAACCTCTCCCAATAGCTCAAATCCTCCAACCCTGGTAAACCTTACCTGAACCCTTACAAGTTTCGCAACATCCTTCCAATAGGAAGGAGACCAGAATTGCATACAATATTCCAAAAGTGGCCTAACCAATGTCCTGTACAGCCTTAATATGACACCCCAACTCCTGTACTCAATAGTCTGACCAATAAAGGAAAGCATACCTAACACCTTCTTCGCTATCCTATCTACCTGCGACTCTACTTTCAAGGAGCTATGAACCTGCACTCCAAGGTCTCTTTGTTCAGCAACACTCCCTAGGATCTTACCATTAAGTGTATAAGTCCTGCTAAGATTTGCTTTCCCAAAATGCAGCACCGCGCATTTATCTGAATTAAACTCCATCTGATACTTCTCTGCTCATTGGCCCATCTGATCAAGACCTTGGTGTAATCTAAGGCAACCTTCTTCACTGTCCACTACACCTCAATTTTGGTGTCATCTGCAAATTTACTAACTATACCTCCTATGCTCACATTCAAATCATTTTTATAAGTGACAAAAAGTAGTGGACCCAGCACTGATCCTGTGGCACTCCAGTGGTCACAGGCCTCCAGTTTGAAAAACAGAACTCCACCACTACCCTCTGTTTTTTACCTTTGAGGCAGTTCTGTATCCAAATGGCTAATTCTCCCTGTATTCCATGAGATTAGATTAGATTACTTACAGTGTGGAAACAGGCCCTTCGGCCCAACAAGTCCACACCGACCCGCCGAAGCGCAACCCACCCATACCCCTACATTTGCCCCTTAACTAACACTACAGGCAATTTAGCATGGCCAATTCACCTGACCCGCACATCTTTGGACTGTGGGAGGAAACCGGAGCACGCGGAGGAAACCCATGCAGACATGGGGAGAATGTGCAAACTCCACACTAGTCAGTCGCCTGAGGCAGGAATTGAACCCAGGTCTCTGGCGCTGTGAGGTAGCAGTGCTAACTATTGTGCCACCGTGCCGCCCACCTTGCTAACCAGTCTCCCATGCTAACCTTGTCGAACGCCTTACTGAAGTCCAGATAGATCACGCCCACCACTCTGCCCTCATCAATTCCCTTTGCTACTTCTTCAAAAATCTCAATCAAGTTTGTGAGACATGATTTCCCACGCACAAAGCCATGTTGACTGTCCCTAATCAATCCTTGCTTTTCCAAATACATATACATCCTGTCCCTCAGGACTTCCTCCAACAACTTGTCCACTACCAATGTCAGGTTCACTGGTCTATAGTTCCCTGCCTTCTCCTTACCATCCTTTTTAAACAGTGGCATCATGTTAGCCAACCTCCGGTCTTCCGGCACCTTACCTGTGACTATCAATAATATAAATATCTCAGCAAGGGGCCCAGCAATCACTCCCCCAGCTTCCCACAGAGTTCTTGGGTACACCTGATCAGTTCCTGGGGATTTATCCACTTTTATGTGTTTCAAGATATCCAGAACTTCGTCCTCTGTAATATAGACATTTTTCAAGATGTCACCTTCTATTTCCCTACATTCCATATCTTCCATGTCCTTTACCACAGTAAACACTAATGCAAAATACTTCTTTGGTATTTTCCCCATCTCTTGCAGCTCCATACAAAGACCGCCTTGCTGATCTTTGAGGGGCCATTTTCTCTCCCTACCCTTTTGTCCTTAATGTATTTGGAAAAACTCTTTGGATTCTCCTTAACCCTATTTACCAAAGCTCTCTAATGCCCCCTTTTTGACTTCCTGATTTCCCTCAAATATACTTCTACTGTCTTTCTCTTCTTCTAAGGATTCACTCGATCTATCCTGTCGATACCTGACATTTGCTGCCTTCTTTTTCTTAATGAAACCCTCAATTTCTTTAGTCATCCAGCATTCTCTATACCTACCAGCCTTTCCTTTCACCCTGACTGGAATATACTTTCTCTGGGCTCTCATTTTGCCACTTCTGAAGGCTTCCTATTTTCTAGCTCTGAACATCTGCCCCAATTAGCTTTTGAAAGTTCTTGCCTAATACTGTCAAAATTATCCTTCCTCCAATTTAGAAATTCCAGTTTTAGATCTGGTCTATCCTTGTACATCACTATTTTATAATTAATAGGTTTATGGTCTTTGGCCCCAAAGTGCTCCCCCATTGACACGTCAATCACCTGCCCTGCCTTATTTCCCATGAGTAGGTCAAATTTTGCACCTTCTCTCGTTGGTACATCCACATATTGAATCAGAAAATTTTCTTGTGCACACTTGTCAAATTCCTCTCCGTCTAAACCCTTAACACTATGGTAGTCCCAGTCTATGTTTGGAAAGTTAAAAGTACACTGCATTATTTGGCTCATTTTGTAAGAAGTATTTGGGACTAGTTGCAAGGTGAGCATTCTAATGACCTTCTGCCATTTCTGTCCATTCATTGTGAGTGAGTTTTCCGACACAAGGGAACATTCTGAGAGCTGTGCAGTCCTTGAAAGTCCTTTGTTGGAATGTGTTACAGAAACACTTATGTTTCAGAGGCGTCCGCCAAAAGAAGGGGGAACATGTTGTACACATTCTGGATACTTTGCAATTGTACTTGTAACAAAACTATTGCAAATTCTGTTTTGGCTTCCTCAAATCACTACACATTCTGATTCAGACAATTTTGAGGCTAAATTATCATGTTCCACCACACTGGGGACAGAGTAAAGTAAAGCAAATGTATTGTACATACCAATGTGAAAACAAACTGATCCAAAGGTTTGTTTTTTAATCATTCGTAGTCCCCTAAACTAAGGGTTAGCATTCTGGATTTTGATTCGGTTCTTTCAGCTATGTCTCCCGAGGATACTGGTTATGAAAACAGCATCTTTCTTTGTTAGTTATCTCAGTTACACCCTGTTGTATCCCACCTAATCTAAATCACAGCTGGTATATATCAGGGATGTTACTGATAAGATACTCGGCAGCAATACTAAATGACACATGCAATGTTATTTTTAGTAATTGTAATTTCTTTATATTGGATTCTTTTCTCATATGTGTGTGTGTGTGTGTGTGTGTGTGTGTGTGTGTGTGTGTGTGTGTGTGTGTGTGTGTGTGTGTGTGTGTGTGTGTGTGTGTGTGTGTGTGTGTGTGTGTGTGTGTTTAAAGACATTGCTCACCATAACTGTTTCCTCGGAACTTTAAATCTGAATAAGATACCGAGTAACAAATAGCGGAGTTGAATTGCTGTGCACTTGCCTTCCTAAATGGGCACTTTAGCTTTCTTTTAATGGATTATTGAGAAATATTGGATGAATCAGAGATTTCTGCAGCCATCAACAAACTTCAGGATTAGGGTCAAGGCAATAACTGAATTACAGTGCAGATTTGGCAGTAGTATGGATAATGGATTCTTTTATTCCGTATTAACACAAATGTGAAGTCTAACACCACCACCTTTGATCGAGTCCAACAATTTGCTGAAACAACCTTACTCTAGATGCAAAGTTCATTGCATCCACAACAATCTCAGCGTTGAGTAATAAAGCCTGGGTTCATTATCATTTTTGCCTTCCAAGTCAGAGGTTCATAGGTTCAACAACCACTCTAGAGATTTGAGCACACAAATCCATGCTGACTGTGCAATGCAAAGGGCTACTTTGTTTGAAGTATTGTTTTTGGAATAAGATGTTAAAATGAGGTCCTGATATGTCTGTCAGGTGATCCCACAGCACCATTCCAAGAATTGCAGAGATGTTTTGACAGTAGCATGGCCAGTTTTTTTTTACCTCACCCAACCTAACCTGCCGTTATCTAATTTTTATTTGTGAGAAGGTTGAAACTACATAATGAGAGGCTGGGGTGGAGGTGAGCTTGGATACAGTGCCAATGGTGTCACATCCATCATCTGTCTGGCCACTTGATCTGTGTTGGGAAGTGCATTGGGTGGCCTGCTCACCCATGGACACATGGCCTATTGATTCACTATTTAAGGGTTATCTCCCACTGCCACTGAATCTCTAAGTGTCCAGTCTGTCAGATGTCTAATAACATTGTGGGAGAGTGGGAGAGATGTCTTACCCTGTGCTAGTCAAAACATCCACCCAATATCCAAAACTTATTCTTCAACTCCTTCCTCCATTTCCCCACCCCTTGCACCTTGTCAGTCTTTGCCTCCCAGCCTACTCTCTCAGCCTGTCAGAACACCATCAATGTAATCACAGGTTTTGGAAGTACCAGTGGTGTCTCCTCTTTGGGACTGCACTCTGCCCCTGCAGTGAGCACCAATCCCAGTGGCGATTGTAGGAAAAGAGTTCTTTGAGATGGGACTTCCTGCCCAGAGTGGTGGAAATTCCGCCTCAAGCCAGTTAAAGACAAGAGCTGAAAAATGTGTTGCTGGAAAAGCGCAGCAGGTCAGGCAGCATCCAAGGAGCAGGGGAATTGATGTTTTGGGCATAACCTCTTCTTCAGGAATCAGTTAAAGACAAGAAGTGACCTGACATCTGACAATTACATCGTTGTATGGGGATATAATTGTTTGTAAAGCAATCTGCCATGAGTGCTAAGATCATAAAATTTACTATTTTTGCTTGTCTTTCTGTCTCAATTCATAGCACAAACTATCTGCTTGAGAAGGGTATTAGAGTACTTGACACATGTTGAACATATTATTGTAACTGGAATCAGTTACAATATTTTAATACGAGCAAGGGAAAGCTTGGCTTCTTGACAAACCAGTTCTATTAGGAGCTTTCTGATGCAGAGATACGTGGTTACAAATTGATGTTTACTACATTGGCATACACATGACTTTTAGCTTACTTGTCTTTCCTCTGTTCATTATTATTGGAGATATTAACCATTTAAAATTTACTTCCAGTACTTTAAAATCTGTTGCATCAAATATTTGTTTTCTCTCTTTTCTCGAACCACTAAAATTACTACCAGTATTTCCGTAAGCAGAGAGAACATGTTATGTGGATTATACTGTTATTCATTATTTTCCAATGAGACTGTGTGCTGGATTTTACCCAGATTTACATTTCCATTCTAAAGTTTCTTCTTTTGCTTTAAATAGTAACCAAAGCCTTGAACGTCAAACCCGGATTAGTGGTTTTGTAATTGCCTCCAAAAGAACAAGTCTTGGGTTGAAATCTTGTACCTTTGAAGACTGTGCGCACATATTCTGAAGCAACCATTCAGTGCAGAACAGAGGAATTAGTGGAGGTTCAATCTTTTGAATGAGGGTTTTCATCTAAGTTTCTATCAGCATTTCAAGTAGCTAGAAAATATTCCTTAACATTGATTAAAGAAGAGCAGGAAAATTTTCCACGAGTATGGCCTAACATTTGTCTCAACAAATACAATTAAAGTAGCTGTAATCATTATTCAAAATGTGTGGTGCTGGAAAAGCACAGCAGGTCAGGCAGCATCCAAGGAGCAAGAGAGTCAATGTTTTGGGCAGAGGCCATTCATCAGGAATGAAAGGCCATTCCTGATGAAGGGCTTATGCCTAAAATGTCAACTCTCCTGCTCCTCAGATGCTGCCAGACCTGCTGTGCTTTTCCAGCACCACACTAATTGACTCTGATCTCCAGCATCTGCAGTCCTCACTTTCTGATACTCATTATTTATTTAACTGATGTTAATTGGGCTTACTTTGTGCAAATTTTCTGCCTTCATTGCCTACATTATTAGGCTTCAAAACTACACACCATTAGATGAGAAATGGGGTATCCTGTGTATGTGAAATGTGCTGTGTTAATGTACTTCAAGACAGCAGAATATGATCCTGTGGTAGCAGCAGAAATGTCAGAAGTGTACAATAAATCGGTCAGCATTAGAAAGAGTGAGGCTGATTAATACTATAGATTGTCATTTTGATTAAAATAGTATCAGCATTTTAGAGATGCTGGCCTTTTGGTTACATTTTCTGTTTTTACCTTTTCCAACATTCACTAATTTTCTTTTAAATGTACCTGTTTTAGTCTGATGTTCTATTTGGGTTGTTGATGGGCCTTGTGTTTCAAACCAGTTCACTCCAAGGCAATCTAGTTTGTTGGAAAATTATCAGTTTAACTTGATAATTTCATTTATTTGAAGGACTGTTTCACTGATGGTAAAATCTCTTTCAAAGCATAGTTGCTCTATTTATTAATTCACATGGAGTATATTAAAAGCCTAAATCTCTCTTAATCCACTTTTGATACATACCGCTTTTGTACTGTAACTGTATTTATTAGGTTTTATGAATTAGTTTGTCATGCCATATGTACAGCGAAATATCAGCTTAATGGAATTGAAATTTTTTTGTATTTCAAGCTCGAATATATGAATTTATTTAGATATCTAATTTAGTTTGTGATTGGTTCAACATTTTAATTTGTATATATAGACAAAATCCATAAATATCATGTTGCTATAGTTGAAACATGTGGTAATGCAATGTATCAGATGGCGTGACATATATAGCATAGATCAAAGGTTGAGCAGTGCTTCATTCATCTGCTTCACCACCCATTCCATGTTCAGCTCGCCAACCTGGCTCTTGTTGGCTCAGGCTTAAGATGACAGTGGACTGAGCAATTATTATCTAATTTCCTGCTTTGAGCCTCCATGTAGCCACGCTTTGCTGACTTTATAATTTAAACTGGTCTCAACTGCCAGTGATTCTATGCTATCTTGCCTAAGTAACTACTCATCCTGGACTATTCTATGCAGTGACTGTTTACGTAGTATTTGATTCTGTAGACAGGGAGCATTATTCTAACCGAAGTCATAGGTGTGCACTTTTCACAAGTTAGTAATTAATAATAAAAAGTAACTTTTATTTTATGCTGAAGTGTTTCAAGTGCAATTCTAGTGACCTGACTGTGACCCAGTTTTAGGCTATAATTCAACCTGTATTCATAGCGTACCTCCAATTTGGAAATTCAGTCATTCTAGAAGACTCACTGGATAGTTGTCAAATCATAATTTGTTTTACCAAGTCCTCTGTTTTAAAATGTCCAAGGACCAGGTGTAACAGGTGAGGAAATGGTTGTATTGGGAGATTTCAGAATTTATACTCATTTTCAACTTCTTGTACACCAGATCCATCTACAGAAAAATATGGAAGAAATGAGGCAGAGATATATAAATTATGCATTATGCTTTTCTTGAATATATATCCTGAAGATTTTGATTTCTTACTTATATTCAAATAGATAGTCTTTATGATTGAATGATTTATTATTGTCACTTGCATTTTAGTGAATAATACAGCAAAATACAGTGAAAATTAGAATTAAGTTTTATTGTCACTTGCACTAAAGTGCCGGAGTAACAAGTGAAAAGTGTGCAAAGTCAGCATTCACCAACACCATTTTAGGTACCAAAACCGGAATTTTAAAAAACAGAACCATCTAAATACAAAAGCTAAAAGAACCATCTAAGATATGAAAACGCCTGATTTTTTTTTTGGAAAAACGCAGAAACACAAAAAAAGAGCCAGGAAGGAAGAGGGAAGCATCCAGATCTAAAAGTCTTATCTCCATGAGGTAACCTTATCTCCATAAGGAGAGTGGTCTCCCTCCTCAAAGACTCAAATCTCAGCACCGCCACAGACCCTTGGAAGTCACTCTCATTGCTGCCACAGGCCTTCACTAATCTAATGTCTGAGGATTGGGAAGCTGTGGAAATCAATTGAGTTAGCGATGGGAGCAAGTGAGATGGATAGGGAAAGGGCCAATACATAAGATTTGGATACTATTCACATAAAGAGTGAACACCAGAGCCTGGTTGAGCTGATTGGCCCACTTTTTGAGTTGTAACCCAAACAAAGCTTGTCTGAATGGGTCCTGGTAAGTTAGTTAGTTGAAGAGAATTCTACCTGAAAGTGACTCTACCTTCCCTGTTTCACATGTCCATCAGAATTCCCTGCCACCCATATCCAAGCTTCAACTGTCACCACAATCTGGCGAATAGCTTAAGAATAAAAAGAGTAAAGGGATATAACTGGACGAGCGTCCTCCATCACCTGTCACAAGGACTTAGCAATGTAGGAGTTGCCACTCTTTAGACACCATCTCTTTACCGCTGGGCACACCTTACCACTGCCGCATCCCGTGCTAGAACATAGAACAGTACAGCACAGAACAGGCCCTTCAGCCCTCGATGTTGCGCAACTTTTGAATTTATCTAAGCCCATCACCCTACACTATCCCATCATCATTCATATGTTTATCCAAGAACTGTTTAAATGTCCCTAATGTGGCTGAGCTAGCTACATTGACAGGCAGGGCATTCCATGCCCTTACCACGCTCTGAGTAAAGAACCTGCCTCTGACATCTGTTTCAAATCTATTTGCCCCCTTCTATAAGCAGATGTTATCATCCTGGGTAAAAGACTCGCACTGTTCACCCTATCTAATCCTCTGATCATCTTGTATGTCTCTATTAAATCACCTCTTAGCCTTCATCTCTTCAATGAGAACAAGTCCCTCCAAGTCCCTCAGCCTTTCCTCCAGATCAGGCAATATCCTGGTAAATCTTCTCTGCAACTTTTCCAATGTTTCCACATCCTTCTTGTAATGGAGTGACCAGAACTGCACACTGTGGAGTGACGCTGCACTAGTGTCTTAGATTAGATTAGATTTCTTACAGCATGGACACAGGCCTTTCAGCCGAACAAGTCTACACTGACCCTCCGAAGAGTAACCTACCCAGACTCCTTTCCCTACATTTGTCCCTGACTAAAGTACCTAACACTATGGGCAGTTTAGCATGGCCAGTTCACTTTACCTGCACATCTTTGATCTATGGGAGGAAACTGGAGCACCCGGAGGAAACCCACACAGACACAGGGAAAATATGCAAACTTTACACAGACAGTCACCCAAGGCCAGAGTCGAACCCGGGTCCCTGGCACTGTGAGGCAGCAGTGCTAACCACTAAACCAATGTGCTACCCTAGTTTTGTACATTTGCAGCATGTCATCACAGCTCCAGAACTCAATCCCTCTACCAATAAATCCTAACACACTATGCTTTCTTGACAGCGCTGTCAACCTTGGTAGCAATTTTCAGGGATATATGTACATGGACACCAAGCTGTCTCTGCACATCCACACTACCAAGAATCTTTCTTGTAATGGAGTGACCAGAACTGCACACAATACTCCAAGTGATGCTGCACTAGTGTCTTAGATTAGGTGAGATTAGATTTCTTACAGCATGGACACAGGCCCTTCAGCCCAACAAGTCTACACTGACCCTCTGAAGAGTAACCTATCCATTGACCCAGTATTCTGCCTTCCTGTTCTTCTTCCCAAAGTGAATCACCTCACATTTATCTGCTTTGAATTCCATTTGCCAGCTTTCAGCCCAATTCTGCAGTTTATCCAAGTGTCCCTGCAACCTGCACCATTCTTCCCATAGTCCACCACTCCACCAACTTTAGTATCATTTGCAAACTTACTAACCCATCCACCTATGCCTGCATCCAAGTTGTTTATAAAAATGACAAACAGCAATGATCCCAAAACAGATCCTTGTGGCACACTACTGGTAACCAGACTCCAGGCTGAATGTTTTCCATCAACCACAGCATGTTGCCGCCTTATAGAAAGCCAGTTTCTAATCTGAACTGCTAAATCACCTTCAATCCCATGCCTCCGCATTTTCTCCAATAGCCTACCATGTGGAACCATATCAAAAGCTTTACTGAAGTCCATGCACATCTTGTCAACTGCCCTATCCTCATCCAATGAGGTTTGTGAGACACGACCTGCCCTTAACAAAACCATGTTGGCTGTTTCAAATCAAATTGTTACTTGCTAGATGATTATAAATCCTATCTTATAATCCTTTCCAAAACTTTTCCTACAACAGACTTAAGGCTCACTGGTCTATAATTACCTGGGCCATATCTACTGCCCTTCTTAAACAAGGGCACAACATTTGCAATCCTCCAGTCCTCTGGTACTAAATCTGTAGACAAAGACGGTTCAAAGAACAAGCCCAAAGGCTCGGCCAACTCCTCCCTCGTTTCCCAGAGAATTCTCAGAAAAATCCCATCCAGCCTAGGGGATTTAGCTGCTTTCAACCTTCCAGAACTGATAACACCTTATCCTTATTAAGCTCAATTCTTTCAAGTCTAATAGCCTGTATCTCAGTCTTCTCCTCCACAATATTCTCCTTTCCCTGAGTGAAGACCGATGAGAAATATTCATCAATACACAACTTCCCACTTCTGTCTTTGACTGGCCCAATTCCTACGTAGTCATCCTTTTATTCCTCACATACCTATAGAAAGCTTGAAGGTTCTACTTTATTCTACCTGCTAAAGACTGCTCATGTCCTCTCCTCGGTCTTCTTAAATCTCTCTTTAAATCCTTCCCAGCTACTCTGTAACTCTCCATTGCTTCATCTGAACCATCTCACTTCAACCTCACATAACCCCTCTCTTCCGCTTACCAAGAGCTGTAATTTCCTGCGTAAACCACAGTTCCCTTACCTTATCTCTTCCTCCCTGCCTGACAGGAAAATATCTATCAAAGGCATGCAATATCTATTCCTTAAACCAGCTCCACATTTTGATTGTCCCCATTCCTTGCATTTTTCTGCCCCATTCTATGACTCCTAAGTCTTGCCTAATCGCATTTTAATTGCCGTTCCCCCATCTGTAACTCTTGCCCCGTGGAATGTACTTATCCCTTTCCACCGCTAACTATAAACGTAAATTAATTATGTTCACTCTCTCCAAAGTGCTCAACTATCACTAAATCAAACACCTGACCTGGTTTATTACCAAGTACCAGATCCAGTGTGGCCTCCCCTTTTGTCGGCCCTTTGACATACTGTGTCAGAAAACCCTCCTTCACACATTAGACAAAAACTGATCTATCTGACGTACTAGAGTTATAGCATTTCCAGTCAATATTGGGAAAGTTAAAGTCCTCCATAATGACCACCCTGTTCCTTTCACTCCTGCCTAGAATCAATTTACCAATACTCTCCTCCATATCCCTGGAACTTTATGGAGGCCTATAAAAAACTCTCAGCATTGTTACCTGTCCTCTCCTGTTTCTAACCTCAGTCCATACCACCTCAGTAGACGAGTCCTCATCAAAAGTTCTTTCAGCCACCGTTATACCGTCCTTGACTAACAAGGCCCCACATTCCCCTCTTTTACCACCTTCCCTGATCTTAGTGAAAGATCTAAACCCTGAAACCTGCAACATCCATTCCTGACCCTGCTCTATCCATGTCTCAGAAATGGCCACAACATTGAAGTCCCAGGTACCTATCAATGCTGCAAGCTCACCTATCTTATTTTGGATACTCCTGGCGTTGATGTAGAGACACTTCAAACCAGATTGCAGTCTGCCAGCACATGCCTGTGATAATAAAATCCTGTCCATATCCATCCTACTCTCATCCTCCTGTGTACTGGAACTACAACACAGGTTCCCATCTCCCTGCTGAGCTAGTTTAAACCCAGCCAAATAGCACAAGCAAATTTCCCACCCAGGATATTAGTTCCCCTCCGGTTCAAATGAAGACCATCCTGTTTGTAGAGACCCCACCTTCCCCCAAATGAGCTTCAATTATCCATAAACCTGAAACCCTCCCTCCTGCACCATCCTTGCAGCCACATGTGCAGCTGATATCTCTCCCTGTTCTGTGCCTCACTATCACGTGGCACAGGAAATAATCCAGAGATAACAACTGTTTGTTCTCACTCTCAGCTTCCACCCTCACTCCCTGAAATCATGCCTTACATATCTATCCCTCTTTCTACCTTTGTCGTTGGTACTTATGTGGACCACAACTTGGGGCTGGTCACCCTCTCACTTCAGTACCCCAAAGACACAATCTAAGCCATTCCCTATAACTCTTATCTATCACAGACTCTGCCTCCCGAATGACCCAAAGTTCATCCAGCACCCACTCCAGTTCCCTAATGTAGTTTTGGAGGAGCAAGGTTTGGGTGCACTTCCTGCAGATGTACATGGATGAGACACTAATGGCATCCCTCACCCCAAACATCATGCAGAAGGGACATTCCTCTCCCTGCACTGCCATCCCTACTAGTCCACTTATCAGAAAGTCAACAAAAAAGAAGAGAAGCTTACCTGATGTGTCCTTGATGTCTAAGGTCAGAGGAGGTAGATGAGTGGGAGGCCCTACAAGGGAAAGGTCTTGGGTTTAGAAAGCGCTCACTTATATAGCTGAGGGGGAAAAACGTCCCTCCTTTCCCAGAAACCCCTGCTGTCGGAGGTGCTGCCACTACTTAAAGTTTTTAATCAGTGACGCACCTTTCCTGACAGGCTTCTGGTCCAAGCTCCTGCTTTTCCTGCTGCTGGCAACAGAAATCTAAATGCACACTTACCCCACATCCAGGAGCCCCAGGCTTCGCTGCCACCTCTCTGATGCTAGGAGTCCCTGCTCCAGGCACATCATGCTACCAATGCTGCAACCACCACCTTGCCTGTGCCTCGAGTCCCTGCTCTGAGCCTACTGCAAACAGGAGCCCCTGGGTCTGCTGCCAGACCAGGTTGCCACCACGCCAAGAGTCCTGCTTTGGCTGCAGATGTTGCCTTGGAGGTGCCACCATCTTAAAGAGTCTGCTGCCAAGGCCTGAATGCCAAGACGACATCCTTGCCACGACTCACCAGGAAACTGCTGCCACTCCACGCACAGCCTGCTCTCACTGCCACATGGATGTTGCCAACCAATCCACCAAAAAATACCAGAAAAGCAAAACAAAAAAATCAGAAGAAAAAGAGCAGGAGTAAACTGAAAAAAGAAAACAGATGGGAGAAAAACAGTCCAAGTCTAACCCTGCTGCTCCACCATCATCTCAAAATGTAGCAGTGAAACTGACATTTTCCTCAACCATTCTTCAGACTTGCACTCTTCAGCAACACAAACACAAAAAGATCGCAATCAGGAGTTCTTCAAAATTTGTGCTGACTCCAAGTACATCATCATTGCCATGGCCCTGACAGATGTCAACTAACTGAATACATGTAATAGATTGGACCTAAGAGTTCCGAGATACAAACAATTGAAAGTATATTCTTATAACCAGCCTGAACTGTTAAGAACTCCACATAGAACAAATTAAAATCCAACTTTTAAAAGAAATCTCCACTCAAAACCCATTACGTTAAGAAACCAGAGATGAGTTGTGTAACAACTATTGCTATATTTTCTGCAGCATGAAGGTTAGTCTAATGTTAAGAAGTTATAGGATAAGGGCCACAAATGATTAGTGTGATATTTTCCTATCATCATGTTCCTGCTTTTACAAAGAGCTAATTGCCCATCTTTCAGAATGTCATTTCAAGTAAGATCTTAAAATATCACAGCATGCTTTGTATGGATCAGTCTGATTGGAGAGAAACTTACAGTTTCCACACTGTAAGTCTAATCAAAAAATCTAATCTTATGAGTACCTGAGCTTTGGTGAGATTTGTAGCAAAATCGAGAGAGAAGTTTTTCAGGGCCTATCTTTACACAATGAACATTTCACTGTATCTTTAACATACTTATTGAGGCAAGTTTCTTGCCAGGCTGCGGTGAATTGCTTTTTAAGGGATTATAATTTGTTTAACACCTTATTAACAATCAAACTCACTTCATTAATATTCAATTTCTTTCTTACCAAATGGTCGCTCAGTGGTTAGCACTACTGCCTCACAGCACCAGGGTCCCAGGTTCGATTCCAGCCTGTCTGTGTGGAGTTTGTACATTCTCCCCGTGCCTGTGTGGGCTTTCTCCAGGTGCTCCGGTTTCGTCCCACAGTCCAAAGATGTGCAGGTCAGGTGAATTGGCCATGCTATATTGCCCGTAGTGTTAGGTGCATTAGTCCGGTGGGGGGGGGGGTTGCGGTTACTCTTCGGAGGGACTTGTTGGGCTGAAGGACTTGTGGGGAATCTAATCTAATCTAAACTGAACAAGTTAGTTTCAACATTGAGCAGGTACCTGGTGAATTCAGCTCATTGCTTGTTCCTAAGGACCTTCATGTTGGACATTGGGCACCAAGGTCCCAGGCCATGCTTTGTCAGCACAAGGCACGTTCACTCCACATCCTCAGCATTTGCATCTAACAGGTGCCTCTAAGAACCCTAGTGGCATATTTCCAAACCACTTAGAGTCTAACTCTGCATTTCATTGCCGCACCCCAGGCTACAACAGTAACTCTCATTGTAACACTCCTGCAATGATACTTTCAACATGGACATGCACCCAGCTCATGGACTGGACCAACCTGCATCTCTGAATCCCTGCTTGCTATTATATCATTCTCATTTGGAGCGCACCTGGATGTTCACAGCATTCCTGCATTGTTTGGCCTCCCTTGGCCTTTCTATATACTTTGTCCCCTCAGCCAGGGTGACAAAGCTTTACCTTGCTTTACCATACAGTGCAGATACAGACACAGTAAGCCTATCATGGCTGTCAGCAAGCCTCTGTCAAGTCAAAAGGAATAACTTTTGGTCAGGGGTTTGGGCACACAAGACAAAGACAATCTTCAATACCAGTTAAAGGGCTTGCAACTGGTCTATCAGGTCAGTCCGAGTCAAGACCCTTTCCGCATAAGGGGTGAGGAGCTGGATGATAGGAAGTCCAGTTCCCATCGTGAGTCTTTTTGCCATATTGTGGGCTGTTTTCTTCTTGGAAGAGATAGAGAGGTAGATTTTCTGTGAGATAAAATAAGTGGCATAGCTGTTACCTTTGATGCAGTTGGAGACATGGCCTGAGAGAGTGAGCCAACAGCGCAGAGGCATGTGGGCTCATTGATGATGGAGATCGGGAAGATGTTGTTGAAAACAGTGAATGGCAGAGTGCGAGCCTTAGGTACAGGAGCAGAGAGAGAGTCAGTGTGAGGTGTTGGAAAGAATTTGGCATGTGTTAGCAGAGTGGAGATGGTAATTGATTTTGCTGGACATTCCTTCTGACAGCTGATAGCATTATGTTCAGCTGGGTGGCAAACCCAGACCAGTCTGGCAGAGTCTAGTATTGTGTCCTGCTCTGTTGGTTATGAGGATATCTTGTATATGCATCACCACATCCAGCAGAGCCTCCAGGCCAAGAAAGTAGAGGGCCAATTTGCATTTGTCTGCCACGTTCACAGCAAACATCAGGAGCTATGTAAAAGAGCTCCAGATTGACCGTGCTTGTCCTAGTACGCCACAATCTTTTAGAGATCGGAGAGGTGTGAGGGATACTGGTCTTGTGGTATCTGCTGAATGGTGAATCATTTTGCCAACAGTAGTAGGAAGGGGTTAAAATGAATGTGAAGGACTGCATTGCATAGGGCCTTTAGTTAATGGGGGAGAATTTAGACAATACATTAAGAAATCTTGCTTGGCTTTGCAATAAGAATTCCTCCAGAAAGCTCAAAGCAACTTTCACTTAGCTTAAACAATATAAGATTCATCCCCATGATTCAGTCTCGCAGAGGTATACTTGTATATGTATGTCACTATGTAATGTTCATTCACAGTGTGGTATTCTTATTGTCTGAGATATTTGAATTTCATTCAAATGGGTGATGGCTACACAGAAGCAAAATTTCAGAATAGCCAGGTTGCAGGGTTTCTGATTTTAAAAACATTGAAGAAATTAGGATTTCCTTTATTAATTACCTGCCTTCCTTTTGGCTAAATTAGCACTGTCTCCTTAAAGGGAATCAATTGTAGTTGTAATCATATGCAAGAGAAATTCCTGTAATTACTTCCGTCTGCAATTGGCTGTCTACACAATTGCTTATCCAAAATGACACAGCTCTAATGGAGAGATATGCAATGGGATTAGAATCATGTTCAGAGCAGTGACACTTTAATGTTGTTACCGTATAAGTGCCACATTCAGGGGCAAAACTCAAATTCTACAAGGAAAGAAGAGCAGACCACAGGGAAACTTTGCAGACAGGAATAGAAAAGCACTTTGCTTTGAAATTAACTAACAACAAAACTGGCTTTACAGCAGAAAACTGAATAGAAAAAGACAGTCAAGCCTTTTTAATTTTTTCATGAATCTGTGCATTTGAATCACTTCAAATAAATGAGTTCATTACTTCTTTCTCATTAGCAAATTAGATGAATTAACAATAATTGACATAATAGATCCCCATTCATTTCAATCGTTTTGAGGAATGAAACCTCAAAACAAAGTTGCAGGCCCATGACTTAAGTATCAGAAAAATCTATAGACTCATTCATCCTCCAACAATCCTGCTTCAGCAAACTTTTATTTTTATTCATCTCATAAAATTTCAGCTTAATAATTATTTTCAAATCAACCTTTTCAGACGCATTATGACACACCTCTGGACTAGATAGGACCTGAACAGAGGACACTGCTGCTGTGCCACAAGAACCCATATTTCAATTTTTTAATTTTTAACAAAAATATAATTAACATTCCAGGGATGTTAGGATACACCTTTGGGGGAGAAGGGACTGGAAACCAAGCCTTCTGGCTTAGAGTAGTGAGACTACCACTGCACCCAAGAGATCCTGGCCTATTTCACCGTAATAGCATTTCTTCAAGATTGAGACTAGATAGTGTCCTGCTCAGATATGAATGTATTAAAGATCTCAGTGTTGATCTCATTTATCATTCACTCATAAACACTTGAAATCACTGGAACAGAAGTACGGATCCCAAGTGATTTCTTCCTTCCTGTGAGGGTTGTACATAGTCCTCAACTGCAGCGGTAATGTTGGGGACATTAGGGATAGCATTGAATCCAAGGAAAGGAGATACATATTGGCTAAAATAAAAGCAGCATAGCTGAGGATTGGGAGCAGGTTAAATTTTCAGCTAACAAGATCAACCAGATTGATTAAGAGGAGGAACATTGAGTATGAGGCAAAGCTTGCAGAGAACATTCAAATTGATCACATTAGTGAAGGCAAATTCAGGTCCTTTACAGTGAGAAACAAGAGAAGTTATAATGGGGAAAAAAGAGATAGCAGAGAACAGTTCAGTACCTATTTTGGATCTGTTCTCAGAAAGAAGAACTCAAGTAATCTCCCAAAAGTGATGGCGAACATGAGTTTGAGGGAGGACTAAAGGAAATCGGAATTAATAGGGAAATAATGTTGGGGAAATTGATCTTTTTAAAAGCCAATAAATCCACATGGCCCAATAATCTACATCCTAGAGTACTTAGCAAGTAGCTCTATTAATAGTGGATTTATTTATGTTTGACGAATGTGTTGGTATTTTTTGAGGATGTAACCAGTAGAGTTGGTGGGTGTGGGGTTGGGGGTGGGGGGAGGGGGTGGGTAGTGGATGTAATTTGTTTGGACTTTTTGAAGGTCCTACAAAAGAGATTGGCATGTAAAGTTGAAGCACATGGAATTGGATAGTGCTCTTTCATGGACAGTGGACTAGTTACTGGACACAAAACAACGAGTAGGAATAAACAGTTCTTTTTCTAAGTGACAGGTAATTATAAGTGGGATACTGCAGGGACCTGACAATTTATATTAATGATTCAGATCAGGGAACAAAATGTGATATTTCCAAGTTTGCAGATGGCACTAAGTTGGCTGGGAGGCTGAGCAGTGAAGATGTAAAGATGCATGAGTGTGATTTGAGCAAGTTATATGAGTGGGCAAATGCATGGTATCTGAAGTATAATGTGGATAAATGTGAGGTTGGCCACTTTGGTAACAAAAACAGGAAGGTAGACTATTATCTGAATGACAATTGATTGGGAAAGGGGCAGTGCAATGAGACCTGGGTGTCCTTGTACTCCAGTCACTAAACAGCAACATTCTGGTGCAGCAAGTGGTGAAGACGACAATGATAGAGTGCAAGGTTTAGAGTACAGGAGTGTGGACATCTTGCTGCAACTGTACAGGATCTTGGTCAGGCAACACCTAGAGTATAGTGTTCAGTTTTGGTCTCCTTTATCAGAGGAAAGATCCTCGGCTTTGCAGGGAGTGCAGTGAAAGTTTACCAAACTAATTCTTGGGATAGTACAACTGATGTATGAAGAGTGATTGGATTGATTTGGACTTTATTCATTGAAGTTTAGAAAAACAAGGGGGTAATCTCATAGAAACCTATAAACTTCTAATAGAACTAGACTGAATAAATGCAAGAAGGATATTCCCTATGACGGGGAACTCCAGGACCAGGGGTTACTGTCTAAGCATATGGAGTAGGCCATTTAGGATTAAGATGAGGAAAAATTTCATCACCCAGAGAATGGTGAACCTGTGGAATTTACTGCTGTAAAAAAGTAGTAGAGCCCAAAATGTTGTATGTTTTCAAGACATTAGACATAATTCTTGGGGCTAATTGATAAAAGGATATGGAGAGAAAGCAGGAACAAGGGTAACTGTGTTGAATGATCAGCTATGATCACACAGAATGATGTAGCAAGTTCAAAGGGCTGAATGGCCTACTCCTGCTCTTTTTCACTCTGTTTCTTGGAGCTCAGAGCTACTGAAATTAAGTGTATATACCCTTGTTGACATGAGTTCGCTTCGCTAACTTTGGCTTTCTGGTCTTCATAGTTTGTATAAACAGTAGTGTTATTCATGTGGTCTTTAAGACAGCCAGAGCATTGGTAGGTTTCTCAAAGTATTTTTATGTATACAAGGCCCCAGATAGATTTTTGTGACAAATTCTGAGTACCTCACTTTATTCAGGATTCCAAAGCTTTGGAGAGAGTATAACAGTAACTGCAATTACCCAGCAACAAGTTACTGAAATCATTCTAGAGATTAGGAATAACTGGAGAAGCTAGAGTTGTTCTTAGAAAGCTCAGCTAATAACTTTGTTTGAAAGCGTAAAAAGCAATTTTGAGGTAAATTGCAAAAGAATGAAAAGCAACTGGAAAAACACACACCACCACAAGTATCGAAGATTTGAAGTACACTACCAGTTAGGGTAAAGGTTTCAGGTTCAATAGGAGCCAAAAAGAAAACAAATTGGAGAAATAGTTGAAGGAGAACATACCTAATGGAGCATGGGGCTACCCTAAAATGCTCTTTGAAAGAGCGATCTGAGATTGATCAAATAGCCTTATTCAGTGCTGCACAATTCTATTATGATGAGGTGATGATCATAGAGTCATAGAGATGTACAGCATGGAAACAGATCCTTCCGTCCAACCCATCCATGCTGACCAGATATCCCAACCCAATCTAGTCCCACCTGCCAGCACCCGGCCTCCAAACCCTTCCTATTCATATACCCATCCAACGCCTCTTAAATGTTGCAATTGTACCAGCCTCCACCACATCCTCTGGCAGCTCATTCCATACACGTACCACCCTCTGCATGATAAAGTTGCCCCTTAGGTCTCTTTTATATCTTTCCCCTCTCACACTAAACCTATGCCCTCTAGTTCTGGACTCCCCAACCCCAGGGAAAAGACTTTGCCTATTTATCCTATCCATGCCCTTCATAATTTTGTAAACTTCTATAAGGTCACCCCTCAGCCTCCGACGCTCCAGGGAAAACAGCCCTAGCCTGTTCAGCCTCTCCCTGTAGCTCAGATCCTCCAATCTTGGCAACATCCTTGTAAATATTTTCTGAACCCTTTCAACATTTCTCCGACAGGAAGGAGACCAGAATTGCACGCAATATTCCAACAGTGGCCTAACCAATGTCCTGTACAGCTGCAACATGACCTCCCAACTCCTGTAATCAATACTCTGAATCATGAAATAATATTTTTTGGGAGAGAGTTATCAAAGTAAGGGAAGTAAGTTTCTCTGTTGCTGGTAAACTGTGCAGTATTTTATTTTCTACATTGCATGTGAGCAGCTCTAGTAGTCTTTGCCCTCCTGGAATTAAGTTGAGGGTCTTCTTTGAGCCTTGCCAAGTTTCTAAGACTTTGCCAATCACAATTAGTGCAGTAAATGGCTAATGTTGAGCCAAAATAGTGAAGTAATCCTGGCACTCGTTAAGTCATTGGTGCGACTGCTCTTGGAGTACTTTGTACTGTTATGTTCACTACAGTCTAAAAATAGTCTTGTGATTTTTGAAAGGATACAGAAAAGAGCAACTAGAATGATTGAGATAGAAATATTGCATTATAAGGAGTGTTTATGTAAAATGAGCATGTTCTGACTGAAACTATGAAGGTTGAGAGGTGGTATAATTTATTTTTTTCTAATTTTAGAATTTAGAAGGGCTGCACAATGCAAACTATGACAAGTTGTTTGTCCAGAACAGGGGAAGGAGAGGATGCAGTCTGCACAGGAGGAAAGATTCTAAACTAGTCCGAGAAAGTGCTGTTTAGTGAAAGTGTTACAAATGTTTTTAATAGCCACCCAAAGAAGGAGCAAAAAGCAGTTAGTATTGACTCATTCAGTTGCAAATTCAATAAGTTTCCTACAAAATAAGATATTTGGGGGGCATTTTTGCAAAGTTTGAAACACGAGAGGAACTCTCCAATCTTTCCACTATTAGGGGTTTCCTTGACTCATTCTTGTACCACTTGAAAAGGATTGATTGTCTCAATTGATCTACAACACTGTTATTGTTTTGCATATACCAGGATGGTGGAGGGAGAACTATATAGAAATTACTAGATTAAAACAAAAATAAAAGACTGTGTTCCCTTGAGCTTGTCAAGAACTGAAAATTTGGCCAAAACTGTTTTGTGCATAGTGCATATTTTGTAACTTATCCCGGAATAGTGGGAAATGATTAGAAGGTCTCTACTATTAGAGCTTTGTCTGTTGATACCAATCAATAAAATAATATTTTAGCTGTATTTTCTGTAAATAAAATGATTGGTCATTTTATTTATTGGATTATGTCGGTGGTCTGGAGTCAGCTCTAACTTAAAGGTAATTGCTGCAGATTTAATTGCTATTAGTTAGTTATTCCTCATAGTATGCTAAGGTATATAGATCCTCACTCTGGATTCATGAGGAAATATAAGCAATTTAAGGCTGTTAGGTATCCAAATGATCCTTGGCTATCTATTAAAATGGCATGGAAAATGTACTGACTAGTGGTAGTGTGCCATTTTCTAGGAGGATGCAAAATGGAATATGTTTAGAATGGAAATCAATAAACAGATAAAAAAATTAGTAGCTTAAAAGGCTGACCTTTTCACCACTGCAGCCTTTTTGCATAGGATGATAAATCCCAATTGGCTAATAAAAGCCTTGTCTTACCAAAGATCATAATGTTAGGCTGCAATGAAGCATACAGAGTACTATTGAATTTTGTGGGATATTCTGTTACTAAAGGAATTGAACAGCATTAAATTATATGAAAATACAGTGTTATGGCAAATTAGTTTGAGACCACCTCCATTCAATTTCTATGAAATATAAACCTGCTATCATAAATGGCCATGAAGATAGATCATTTGAAAAGTGGCAAATTTCACACTGTGATATAAGAAGGAAATGATTGAGATTGTTGGAAAAACTGGTATTATCCATTGGCCTCTCTGGATCAGTGCCAGTGAACACAACAATTAAAGCTTGTACTGTTACTGCAATCTATTTCTTCATTTATCACTCAGTTTAAAAATACAGCATTAAATTACCTCCAGTTACAGTGCAAAGCTGCCTCAGACTCACCAATGAGACTTGGTTGTTACCTGTGATACTCAGGGATAGCTGACTGGCTTCAGTCACTCAGCTGGCTCTGCCATTCTTCTCTGAGCTCTGGTTCCTGCTTCTGCGATGGTTAATCACAGATTATCACTCCCTATGTCTTCAATGTTTTTACTTTGTATATGTTTATGTTGGTCTTCTTCCAGAATGTTTGATCCAGGTCTCTCCTGTCTGGGATCTGCTATCCAAAGACCGAATAAATGGATGCAACTGTTTCATTGTCCTCCCTTCTGTCTTTGATTTAGTAGCCTCGATAACCACAAAGATTGAATAGCCCTTATCACCAGATGCCTGTTTAATTAGCAGTGCCTGGTTTTGCCTTCCACAATAAACTATTGTTCGTGTGAAGCTGGCCTTTTTTCCCATCATGTTTGAAAAGACTTAGCTGTTAACCATTCTGGTACAGTTCAGGAATTTAGATGTGGTTATAGTGGCACCTGGCCTGTGAGTGCTTGTTGATGACATTAAATATCCAAAATGAAAATGATCACATTCACCAATACTTACATTTTTGAGTGGGTATTTTGTTTTATTAAAATTTTCTGATCAAAAAATAGACTTTGTATCTAAATTCCTTTTAAAGACATGACACCATTAATTTGAAGTATATTACTCCATTTATTTGTACCTCATCTTACATTATTCCCTTCTTGCAGAAAAGTGGCAGCAGTATAATTAGTAGAAGTATAAATCCATCATTTTGCTTTCTTCCTCCTCTAGAGGACTTCAAATAAGATTACTGAATTAGTGCAGAATTCAAGAAGTTTTGTGCAGTGCATGTAACCCACCAGGAATAGATTAAGGTAACTGAAGATCATTTCTTTGATCTTTGATAGTCAACAGGGAGGGAGGAGACCTTCATTCTCCGAAAGTCACTAGTATTTTTGAGATAATATCATTATAGGACTTAACATTAATATGAGTATTTTGAAACCTAATGTGCATACGATAAAAAAATCCACAGGGTTCTCGAAGGTAAAATTAGTAGGTTTTCTATTGATCTGGGAGAAGTTTATTTCCAGTCTTTCTTCACACTGTCAGTATCTGTAAAACAAAACCGATCAAAGATTTTATTTTAGCTTTGACCCTAGCTTTACTATTACGGTGATAAATCATTTTCAGGGTATAGTTTAACAGATAACAGTAATGCTTCTGTATGTAATCCTAGAAACCCTTCATCTATAAGTCAACCTCACTCCGGCTGGGGGAGTACAGGGTGATGTGTTAGACTTGTATTTATTACTAACCATCACTTGGTAATCATGTGTATGTCATTAATGCAGGAGCTTTTCCCAATTAGCCCAAGGAAATTGTGGTCAATTATAAAGATTGAATTATAACGCAAACTGCTGAATTTCAATGTGGACTTGTAGCATTCTGTGTATCAGGTGTGGCTCAGCTGGCAGTCCTGTCATGGCTGAATCAAAGCAGTGGGTTTAGAACTTTTCCAGAAATTTTAGGATACAATCCACTCTGTTGTGTAATACTGACAGCATGCTGCACTGTTGAAGATGCTGTCTTTCAGAAGACCTCCAGAAATGAAAAGAGCCATTTGTTATTTTAAAGTACAGGGAATAGGTTATTTTACCTTCGCCATGTGTTTGCAGTGAGAGATAACTCTGTGGAGTTTGGCAGTCACATTTCCTACATGGCAACACTAATTGCACTTCAAAGAGCACTCAATTGGCGACAATGGGATTCGAGTCATCTTGAATTTGTGGGAGGTTTGATAAAACTACAAATATATGTTTTTATGTGGCTCAGGTCTGTGCCATGCAGTGCATTAACCCACTGCATATATGGAACAAATCGTTACTGACGATATTAGAACAATCTCAGTACTTAGTCACAGCAAACACAATCTCCAAGTTAGACTTTTTTTTAAAAAAGGCCGTTCCACAATTCCTAATAATTGTAGCTGAAGATACATGGGGGAGGGGGGGGTGCGGTTAATGATTTTGGACAACTGACCTCTGTGCCTTTTTAATTTCCTTTCTGTGGTAGCTAAGGATGAAGAGGAAAAAGCAGGTGCCATTTGTGCTGATCAAATCAGAAATGCTACAATTCATGCTTTGTGTAACTGTAGTTGAAACTGGGCAGCCATCATTCAAAGAAAGCTTTATTATGGAGAGGGAATAAGCACATATATTCTTTTTAGAGTAATTTTGATCTCTCTTATAAGGGCCACACATTTTGTTTTGGAAAAATTGGAATCTCCGTGATCAAAATGCTGGTCAAAATGCCTGATGAAATTGGAAGGTTTGTTTCCTATTGTTTTGTAGACTTTGATCTTCCGTCTGGAAAATTCAAATCCTCTATGTAAGCTAAATAGTTACTTGAATATTGACATGCTCTACGAATTAAAAAAAAATCTTGCATTTCTCTGGCACTTTAACAGTCTCAAGGCATCTGAAAGCGCTTTACAAGTAACAAGGTATGTAGTAATTAAGTATATTTGAAGCATTGTCATGACTGGAGTGTGGGAAAATGCAGCAAATTTGACATAACAAGTTTCCACAGAGGGGAAAGAGATAATGTCCAGATACATTTGTTTAACTGATGCACAAGTGAAGTATAAATATTGTTCAGGATTATGGGGAGAACAATCCTGGTCATCTTCAAAACAATGCTAGGGAATCTACCACACCCTCTACAGAGAGTATAGAACATAGGACCTTGTTTTAACACCTCATTTGAAAGATAGTACTCATGACATGCATAATACTGTGTCAGATCCATGTTCGTGTGTTGCCCTCAAGACCCTCGGGTGGGAGCATTTGAGAAACGTCACTTTTTCTAAATGTGGGCTCTTTCTGGGTTTTCTTTCAACCAAGTGTTATTGGAATGTACAAGGCCATATTTAAAATGGTGCATTGCAGCACAACGCTGAAGGAGCTTGTGAAAAGTCTTAATGAGCTTTAATTGCTGCAGTTTGCCAGAATGAAAGAGTACAGGTGAAGAAATTGCAATAGTTTTTTTATAGATAGACTGTTTATTTAATTCAACCAATTTGTCAGGCTGGATGAAATACTAAAGGTTTGAGTGAGCAGTAATTAACAGAATAGGTTTCCTAATGAAACCAGCAGAGGATGATATTTTGTTTCATAGATCAATGGATGCCTTTAAGCATAGATCATACTGGTATCATTTAGAGAAACAGATTTCTGTCAGCCTGTGAATTGTGCTATAAAACGTGGTTGGAATTGTATAGACTTTTTAAATAGGAGGTTTCCTATGGGGTTTGCTCAGTAAAACAAGGTACTGTAATTACTTTGGCTATCACAATTCAGCATTCACCAGGTAAATAACACATATTGAGGATAAGTGGGGGTACGATGGTGAACAATAGAATGGTATATCCTCCAAAGTAAACTTTCTAAGACAAAGATAGTTGAACAACAAATTGATTAGGCACTGGCATAAAGAGACTTGAGCCAATATGTTGCTGTTCTCTATGCATTTATCCTTGTATCGGTCAAAAAGGAGGTATCTTTTTCTGATTAAAAATTGTTTCTAAAGTTGCCTTAACTCACTCTGCTTGACTTAACCATAATAATTAAACTGCAATAGCACTGTGTCTGTGCATCATTTACCTGCATTTAAATGGGACATTGTTTATTTATGCTAGATATTTACTGACTTCAAAATTTGCTGTCACTTATTGAACTGTCTGTAATTATCCAAATAAGGAGCATCATAGGCAAACAACCTTGGAAACTTACCCTTGGCTTCATTTGGAAGAAGGCTTTAATTGTTGTTCTTTCTGTGCTTTCAATTTTGAACCGGTACCTAATCTAAAACCTTGAAAAGAAGAATATCCATCCATGATTATCAGATGCTTAAGCTTTCAACCCGCACATTTATTGAGATCTTTTTACTCTAAATAGTTCATTTTGCCATCTGTCTACCAGAGAAGGTTGATTATGAATTATATTGAACCTGGTCAATAGTGGGATAGAAATGCTGTCACACAATACCGACTTTTTAAATTTCAAGCCTTGCCAACTCAGACTGGAGAAAATAGTATTCTTCCCCATTATCTACACTTCCATCAATTTTCATGTCATCTGTAAACTTACATTTTTATCCAAATCATTTATATGTATTACAATTAACAGGGGTGCCAGTACTGATCCTTGTGGAACACACTGGTCACAGACCACCAATCAGAAAACAACACCCATCCACAATGACTCTCTGTTTTCTATGACCAAGTCAATTTCCTATCCAACTTAACAACACACAATGGATTCCATGTAACTTAATCTTCTGGACCAGCCTACCCATGAAGGACTTTGTCAATTGCTTTACTAAAATCCATATAGGCTACATCCACTGACCTAACCTCAATCACCTTCGTCACTTTCTCAAAAATATCAATCAAATGAGGGACAAGACCTCCCACACACACAAAGCCTATATAAGTCTATTGTTATCCAAATGTATTTAAATCTTATCCCTAATAATGTTCTTCAATAATTTCCCACCACTGATGTAAGGCTCAATGAACTATAATTTCCTGGATTGTCCTTGTTGCCTTTCTTAAACAAAGGAACAATATTGGCTATTTTCCAATCTCGGGCACCTGTCCAATGACTAAAGAGGATACATGATTTCTATCAAGGCCACAGCATCCTCCTCCCTTGCCTCCATCTGTACCTTGGAACATAATCCATCAGCCCCTGGGGACCTACCTACCAACCTCAATGTGTGTCAAAAGGCACCAACACCAGCTCCTTCTTAATATCGACATGCCCTAGAATAGAACATATCCCCCTCTAATCTTGCTATCATCTATTTCCTTCTTCTGGTCAATACTGATGCATAATATCCACTAAGGACCTTACCCATTTCCTCTGGCTCCATGCGTACATTCCGTCCTTTGTCCTTGAGTGGACCAACTCTCTCCCTGGCTACCCTTTGTTCCTAATATATGAATGAAATGCATTGGAATTCTCCTTAATCCTTCTTGCCTACTTTAAGAAGATTGTCAAAGGATACACATGATATTGATCAGTTGGAAAATTGGATGGAGAAATTTCAGATGGAATTTAATCTGGATGAGTGTGAGGTTACGTATTTGGGGAAATCAAATGCAAGGCTGAAGTATTTAGTAAATAACAGGAACCTTAGGAGGATTGATATATAGAGGGATCTTTGGGTGCAAGTCCATAACTCCCTAAAAGTGGCAGCCCAAGTGATTAAGATGGTGAAGAAAGCATTTGGCATGCTTGCCATCATCGGTCAGGACATCAAATATAAAAGTTGACAAGTTTTATTACAGCAGTATAAAACTTTAATTTGGCCACCTTTGGAGAATTGTTTGCAGTTCTGGGCACCACACTATAGGAAGGATTTTAAGGCTTTGGAGAGAATGCAGAAGAGGTTAACCAGGAGGTTGCCTGGATCAGAGTGTATGAGCTATAAGGAGAGGTCGGACGAACTATGATTGTTTTCACTAGAGCATCATGGGGTGAGGGGAACCCAATAGAAGTATATAAAATTATGTGGGGCATGGAAAGGGTGGATAGTCAGAGTTTTGTTTTGCAGGATGGAAATGTTAAATACCAGGGGACAGAGATTTAAGACGAGAATGGAAAGTCTTTTACATAGAGAGTGGTAGGTGACTGGAGGAGGCAGATACAATAGCGATATTTAAGAGGCATTTAGACAGAAAATGAACATACAGGAACTGTAGTGATGCAACTTACATGCAGGCAGGTGGAATTAGTGTAGAATGGAAGGCATGCTGTATTGAAGGACCTGTTCCTGTGCTGTTCTCTATTCTATCTCAGTTTTCTCAATTATTTATTTCCCAAGATAAATAAATTCATGATTGTCAGTTTCACAGAAGGAAGAATGAATTTGAGAATTTTGATCCCAACCTTTGAGAAAGTTATGCAATGATAAAATGGTGTAGTGATGATATCACTGGCCTAGTAATCCACATGTTCAGGCTAACATGCTGTGGACAGGGCTTCTAATCTCACCATGGCAGCTGGTGAAGTTTTAACTCAATTATTGAGGAGCATCAAAGTATCATTGATTGTTGTAAAACAATCTGCTTCACTAATGCCCTTTTAGAGGAGAAAACTTGCCTCTTTACCGGCCTGGTCAACACGTGACCCTGGGCCTTCAACAGTATGTGGTTGACTGTTAACTGGCAAGCCACCCAGATCAAGGGCAGTTGGAGATGGGCAAGATTTGAGGTTTCACCAATGACATTTATATCCCATGAAAGAATAAATGAGAAATTCACTTAAATATACTTTTGATTTAGTTAAGAATCATAAATTAAATGTTTTAAAGATAGTGCAAGCAAGAACACCAAAAGATCTCTTCACTGTAATTGGGGCATTGCATAAAGCTATGTAATAAATGAGTAACATAGGCAAAAGTGAGGACTGCAGATGCTGGAAACCAGAGTTTATATCTGAGTAGTGCTGGAAAAGCACAGCAGGTCAAGCAGCATCCGAGGAGCAGGAAAATCGACGTTTCGGACAAAAGCCCTTCATCATGAGTAGAACATCAATTTTCCTGCTCCTTAGATGTTGCCTGACCTGCTGTGCTTTTCCAGCATCACTCTGATCTAAAAAATGAGTAACATAGCCAGTTTTACATTGCGTGATTGGCAATATAGAGCTATATTTTCAAAGCGATATGGGAAACCATCCATTTCATGTGCTGTTTTCACAGTTTATGCTTTTTAATCATTTTTTTTTAAAAGGCCCAATGCCTGTTCAGCAATACTAATGGTACAAACAATACATAAAGATGGCATGTAGCTGGAGAAAGACATTGAGAAGGCAAAAGGCATTTTGACTCGTATTGTTGTGTGGCAATCTTCATGCAATAATAAAGTTCTGCCGCAGTTGGAGGACCCCTCGTAACTGAGTCCCCCATATCTAACTATCTATACCTCTCATGATTTTGTATACCACAATCAGGTCTCCCCCTCAACCTCCTTCTCTCTAATTAAAACAATTCTATTCTACTCAGCCTCTTTTCATAGCCTGTGCTCTCCATATGAGGCAACATCCGGGTGAACCTCCCCAAAGCATCCACATCCTTTTGGTAATTTGGCATCAGAACTGCACACAATATTCCAAATGTGGCCAAACCAAAGTCCTATACAGTTGTAACATGCCAACTCTTGTACTCAGTTCAATGGATGATCTAGCATATTGAATGACAGAGGAAGCATGAGGTAGCATGTGGGCTCTCCCTACTCCTTATGATGTCATATTATACTGAGCTCATGTTGTAATGTCGCAATTTAGGCATTTTTTCCCGACGTAGACTACACTAGCATTCTCTAATTTCCCTTGATAGCACACAGATACCTTTCCTTCATCTCTTCATTCCTCCATCAGCAAACTGCATTGCTCGCTCCCTGTGTGGGCTAAACTATTTCCACTTCATCCTTTCATTTTTCCCTCTCTACTCTATTGCCCCATCCCTTCAACTGCCATTCCTAGCTAATACTGGGGAAATGAAACTGCATAGTGGCCTGTGATCTACTAACTCTGTGATGGGAACTCCATTCCATAAATGTGCACTTAAACTGTGTAAGTGCTTTGGTTAGGTAGAAGCCGGGTGAGATGGAGCCAGGACTTATACCAGGCTCTGAACCTGCATAAAAGGGGGCCTTTCTCAACATGCTTTAAAATACCTGGGTTCATTGTAGATTATTGAATTGTAATTTATAAAGCCTTTATTTTCATTTTTTTTAAAAATGGTACATCAAAATGACCATCTTTTTAAAAGAGATTAGAATATATTGCTTGGGAGATGTGTCGTTGCACTTCAATTGTAGAAGCTGGAGTTAAGACTGATAATTGTATTGAAATTTCATAGTTCCCAGTGGTATGATTTTGAGCTCTCCAGATTCTAATTCATCAACTGGACTGAGGATTTGAGAAATAATAGTGTTGACAACTGCAACGGGACCTGAATAAGGAAGAGAATGCCAACCAGTGCCTCGCTAATGAACATACCTAGGGAAAGATTCCAGTCAGACCCAAAGGCAGGTAGGAAGATAAATGATTTCATGGCAGAACAAATTAATTTCTGGCGTCTCAGATAGATCCATTATAAAAATGGGTCACTATGTAGATTACTTCACCTTTCCACCTCTCCATCTATTTCAAATACTCCTCATTTCATGCTGGAATAGTGTCTTGCAATCACAGAAGGATCATCTGTCTTGCTGGTGGAAAATGCTCTCCAGCACGTCGAACAGTTATGGGAATGGAAAAGCTAAACATAATTTCATTGAATTATCAGTGTGGACCATATTTTATCATTTAGGTCATCCTAAATCATACCAGTCCAAAAATGCTGTCTCTGTGCTTGGGGTAAGCTGATGAGTCAGAGAAAATATGAAACTTTAAGTGTCTCCAATTAAGAAGGAAAATTGATCTCAATACATCTTGATATAATTTTAAATGAAGTGGTTGAAATACCATACATACTCATGTAAAAGTTGAATTTTTTTAGACTTTTTTTAAGGTTAAATTTATGAGGTCGACTATTACATGGATACTAATTTTGATGGTGGAAATTCATGCTACAGTCTGTTGTGGAGAAAATCACCAGCCTCAGAGTCAGAGTTGGAGTTCAATGACAGAGTTTATTGTGTGAGGAAATACCAGAGCTCCAGGGAGAGAAAGACACCAAAAACACAGTGGTCAGCTGCGAGTCTTCTCTCCAGCTGGAGCACATGTCAAGATAATTTTTATACATTTTGTGACATAATAGGTCAGTGATGAGGTTATTGTCTCTGTAATATATTTTGTTTGTTGTAAACATTGCCGAATCATTGATAGTTTCGATGCAGTCATTGTCAGTTCCAGCACAGCCTTCATTAATTTCAGCACGGTCGTTGTCAGTTTCAGCACAGACATTGTCAGTTTCAATGTCTGTGCAGAAGTCCATTACTGTAGTAATGGGCACTAATTGCTCTTCCTGAGAAAGACGATTACTGCAGCCCTGGCTATTAACACTTTGTATTGTGATTGTATCAATCAGTTAGCATTTCTATCAAAGGTGCTGGCTGGCCTCAGACACTTTGGCGGGCAGTATAAGCTACTCATGTGTATTCTCTCCCTCACCCGCCTTAAACTAATCAACTCGGTTGTGAGTGCATTGTACTGGCATTCTGGTGGCCCCAGGCAGTTGTCTGTGTTTGCTCTCCTGTCTCACTCCATATTGTGGTCCAGCAGCCATCTTGTGTGTCAAGTGGCCTACTTATGGCTCAGTGGCTATCTTGTGTGTACATGTGGTTAGTGCCACACTGCCCTGTGCCATCTCCCACAGTCCAAACTATCATATCGTTAACAGAAGCCCGGTTGATCTCTAAACAAATAATAAAAAACTAAATGAATTATGGTAATTCCATGGGTGCTACAGGGCAACTGAGCTCAGCTGAGCTGCACACTAAGGGAGGTTGTCACCTGACTCTGTTCTGATGCATCTTAACGATTGGGCCAAATCCTTCCATTTCCCTCCATCTTCACTTGTCTACTATTGGTTTAGTTTCTCAAAATAACATTTTACGCTTTTATTTCTGATAAAAATGTTATCAAACATTTGACAGTCTATTAAGGAGTGGAAATCAACACCCCTCTGGTAATTAAATTAAAAACACCCAGAGAAGATTGCTTCACCTCGTAATCTGATAAGGAAGTGTGACAAGGGGTATAACCTACTTCTCAACTCCCAATCTACTATAAAAGAGTGGTTAAATACTTGCACTCCCTCTACAATTAACAAGTAACATTTTATTTATCTAACACCAACAATGAATAAATTAACAAAACCACTAACAAGCCAAGAAATGTCACTCTAACAACCTATTTCCAAATAAAACAAGATTCTAATAGGATGCTGTTTCAATAATACAGATCCCACTTATGTAACAAAACAAAAAAATAAAACTTCATCTCTCCATGTTTGCATAGTCTATGTCTTCTCCATTTTATCTTCAGTCTTCTGCTGATCTCACTACACAAATACTTTTCTTCTGATGATTCTTCTGTGAGGATTTTGAGCTGGAAATCTTGTGGTAGCGTTGATAGGCCTTTTTCGGGAGCTTAAAGATTTCTGTGAGAGCCTGATATTTACTCTTCAGATGACATTTGGCTCTCTGCTCAGATGACAGGTGGCTCCTTGCTGATTTTCAAAAATTCTGGTTTTATATAACCCCTCTGACACATTACATTCTTAAAATTTGATTGGCCTCCCGGTGTTAAAACAATCAGATTTAAATTTAGTTGGTCTATTGTTGCCAAGTATCTTTTTAAATTGATTGGCAGAATTTAAACTTGTTGTATGGATAAAATGCCGCTTGGCTATTTGATACAAAATGTTCCAATTCAGATGGTCTCTGTGCACCTGCACTTTTAACAGCTGTTCAGACATCCATTTTTAAATCTCTATGCACTGAAACGAACACCAGATCATGACATTGCCATGCTTTCCCCCATTTTACAATTTTACAATTTTTACACACTAACTTCATGACACTCTCATACAGTCTCACTGATCATTGTAGTCATGAGAAATTGTCAACACGGTAATTGCATGGTTATTATTGTGAAGTAAATGCATATAGACCTATCTCACATAGGAAGTGATGATATGATAAACTTTTAGATTTTTAGATTAGATTTTTAGATTACTTACAGTATGGAAACAGGCCCTTCGGCCCAACAAGTCCACACCAACCCGCCGAAGCGCAACCCACCCATACCCCTACATTTACCCCTTACCTAACACTACGGGCAATTTAGCATGGCCAATTCACCTGACCCGCACATCTTTGTGACTGTGGGAGGAAACCGGAGCACCCGGAGGAAACCCACGCAGACACGGGGAGAATGTGCAAACTCCACACAGTCAGCCACCTGAGGCGGGAATTGAACCCAGGTCCCTGGTGCTGTGAGGCAGCAGTGCTAACCACTGTGCCACCGTGCCGCCCTCATGTATCACACTAATTATATTAATTACAGAGTTAGTTCAATAATGAACTTAAGAAATCTGTACTGCAAATGTGTTGCTGGTCAAAGCACAGCAGGCCAGGCAGCATCTCAGGAATAGAGAATTCGATGTTTATGCTCGAAACGTCGAATTCTCTATTCCTGAGATGCTGCCTGGCCTGCTGTGCTTTGACCAGCAACACATTTGCAGCTGTGATCTCCAGCATCTGCAGACCTCATTTTTTACTTTAAGAAATCTGTAGCCTATAGTAGTTGTGAATTGTACATCAAAACACATAATAGCATGAAAAAGAAATAATTTCTTCATCGTGACGTTCATGTACAGGATAATCCCTTGACTCACAAATGTTGGTCTGTTATCTTTGAAGAACTAGGTTCAACCTTTACCTTCATGGAAAATTCCGGTTTTTTTGGCCAAAAATAGTGGGTCAACCTTTACATGAGATGGATTTTTATTCAAGTGCAGTATATATGGTAATTTGGAAAAGGTGTTCAAGTTAAATTATACTTGTTAAAAATGAGAAACATAGCTATTTAGTAGCACTCCCTACAATTTTTAAATATTGATACCAATAATATACAGTTTAAAATTTAGCATTTGCACTTTATGAGTGGTAATAGCCTTCAGTTGGAATATATTATGGCAGAGTTGAAGGAGCTTTACTATGTAGCTAATGTAAGGTGTTTCCATTGTATTTGCATGAGAGCCATGCAAAGTGACATTGGTTTCTGAGTCCAGATCTCTCACAATCAAGTCTTGCTAAGAATACCTTCCAGTGTCTGCAGGCACCCTACCTTACCAATTTTAGGCATTCTCAAATTTGACTTCCAATCTGATTCACAAGATGTACATTTGGGGTACCTGGCAACTTTCATACCTTGTATTATAACTCAAATCAGAAAATTTTGATGCTGGTAATGGATGCCTGAAACATGAGATTTTGTATTCCGTGGCATAGACATCCCTCAGTTTCATGAGCAGAAAATTTCATAAGCTAAAACAAGTAATTTTTTAAAACGCAGATGAATAAGCTTTGCACAGTATAGAATAGACTGATTGGAAGAATCTGTTCACTGTAAATCCCAAGAGAAGTCAACTCAAAGGAAAATACATTAAGTTTTTTTCTTTAATTAACACTGTTTCCCTTTTTATAGTGATACCGTCATTATCTCCCACCATTAAATTTCCTCTACCTCCTGCCATTGGTTGATCAATAGAGAATACACTGCTGCATGGCAAGGCTCATTCTGCCAGGTTGTTTTTCTTCCTTTTTTCCTTCCTAGCACTCAAGAGATACTCTTTAGCTACCTGGATATAGAATGGTAAATATGTACTGAAACAAATAAGTATCAGCCATGATTGAATGGCGGAGTGGACTCGATGGGCCGAATGGCCTTACTTCCACTCCTATGTCTTATGGTCTTAGGCTGGGATTCCAGTGAATGACTAGCTTCACATCTTGTCTTTTAAAAGCTACATAGTTGCACCATCAAATGGAAAGAATTTCACTGTATAATGTCAGTAGCACAAGACAAGATCTGGAATGTATCTGCATATCCTTCTCTTACTTGTATTGATTTGTGTCATTGCAATGAATTCTGGAGTTGGAAGTCTACATATGGCACAAAGTTCTGCAGGCATAGTATAATTTCAAACCAGGCAAATTTCACAAACTCGCATAACGTAATAGACAACTGCTATTCAAAGATTATATTTAGATGTACAAAAGTGTGAAGGTTCTTGTCCTGAGATGAAAAGGTAGACCAAGATGTGAAGTTAGGTGTCACAGTTATAAACAGTGACACTCAGCAAGCAGCATTCAATAAATTTGAAAAAGATTCTTTCATCTTTATGGTTGAAAGGGTTGCCACATCGAACCTCTCTCATACAGTTATTTCACATGAACAAGCACTCAAATAAAGGAAACAATATTTCTGGTGCTCACCCTGTTCTCCTTCAGTTTTAGTTTCATCTCTGAAAATTTTATTCCTGTGCAACTATTATGCATTATTAACATCTAAAAGTTATTCAAGCTGTAAATTACACCTTTTCTTTCTCAAATATGTAAACGACTGTGTCTTTGATTATGACAATATTGATACACCCTGCTTGCATCCTGTGATACCTCTGCAGGTAAGATGTGTCCATTTGTCTCAATGATCATTGTATTTTACAATCAAAAGATTTATCACCTTATGTCAACTGGAGATTAATGATAAAAACATATCACATGACCAGCTGAAATAATTGTTCTAGGTTCTGCGATGCACTGCAAAATGCCATTGCATTTTTTATTTAGCTTAACATCTGTTTGGAGCCACAGCATTTTATATTGCCTCATTTAGTACTAATGATTATGACAAATGATTTATTGTTGCTCAGAAAGTAGGGTTTTCACAGTCTCCCAAGCACCTGATGAATAATTCCTGTTCTCAGGCAGCCAATCGTACCAAATGTGATAATGAAGAAATTTGAAAGATGCCATAATGTTTCAAATCACCTGTCCAACCAATAGTGAATGATGCTCTTCAACATATCATGATTTGTGCTGCTTTCACGTCTTATCAAAAGAAAGAAATCACATTTGTATAGCTCCTCTCATTGCCCCAAGGCATCCCAAAGCATTTTGCAGCCATTGAAATATTTTTCAAGTGTATTTACTGTTGTAATGTAAGAAAACATGGGAGCTATTTTATAGGCAGCAATCTCTTAACAATCTGATAATGACCTGATTCGACATATATGGCCACAGTTAACATTTCATCTGACACACAACATCTCCAATAACGCAGAACTAAAGTGTCAATTTACATTGTGTGCTGGGATTTCTGGGTTGCAGCTTGAACATGCTTTATTCTGATTCAAAATCAAGAATGCTACTACTGAGCAAAAGCTGTCGCCTAACTATGGAACTGTGCTCCATCTCAAACACTATGAACCTCTTACTAATGTCACGTCTTTCATTTGGCACTGTATGCTCTAGACAGTGCCATTTGTGTTTATCTCCAGGTACTTAATTACACTTGGCCCTATCTAAAACTGAAGAGTAAAAATCTAATAAAAATATTGATGTTTGCTGTCTGTGCAGTTCTTGATACCTGATTTAGCTTTTGTCATAAATAGTTCAGTCCCCCTTTCAACTCTCATCTAAGCATGGTATGCAAATACAAAAACATTACTTCAGGATAATAAAGGCAGGGAAGCAAGTCACTTGTAAAGTTCTGTGGATTTAACATTTTCTGTCATGTTACCCCACGAGGTATTATGAAAAATCATGTTTCCAATATGTTTTATGAATAAAACCATTTTTGTAATGTTTGGAAAATGAATGTGCAAATGTTCAGTGAACAGCTGATTCCAAGATCAGAGTTAGGTTTGACAATTAGAGCTGGACTTCTGTCATCCTAATCTGGTCCAAATGTAGGTGCAGCTGGAATAAATGGTCACTCCACCCAGTGTTGGAGACCACCTCAGCTTCTGCCCTCTGCCTTGTTTCTGAGGATGAGTGAAATAAGCCTGAGATCTAACATACTACTATTAAAGAGGCAGTTCTGGGTTCAGTAAGTTATTTTAGTTTTCAGTAAGTCTAACTTCAATAAGTTATTTTAGTTTTCAGGGAAGCAGCCAAACACCAATTGCTGTTGAGTTTCAGTTACAGCTATTTTGGAGGTGCGAACCATGGATTGGTGACAGGAAAATATTTTAAAAGGCAAGAAAATGGTTTGCCTCCTTTAGATTTAAGCATGAAAAGCTATAGCTGAGTTTTAACTGTGTTCATTAAGCTGTAACAGAGTGGGATTTGAATCCAGAAGTACCTGCAACATTAGCTGAATTAATAGTCTAGTTATAATTCCACTCAGCCATTGCACTTAATGTTCTGTGCACCTCACAAAACCCAATCAGAGGAGCTGGAGCTAGATGGAGCACAGAAACAAAACCAGATTTTTAAAAAGATTTGCAGTATCTCATAAGGAAATATTGGCTGATTCTGTCTAGGTCTTCGCCACAATCTGTAAAGTGTTCCCACTTATACCTTCCGATCAACTGCACATGTGCTGGGGAGACTGTGGCAGTGTCTTTGTTCCAAACTGATCAGCTATTTCCAACTAATCAACTATTGTATACTTCTGTGCTTAGCCAGAAGTTAAAATCTCCTGGGCCTCCCAATGCTACCACAGTCAGCCAGTTTGCAGTCTGCCTCAGCTATATACTAGCTGGAAGTTAAGGACTTTGTTTCATGAGGACAATGTTTCAGAGCCCTTTGACATATCCAATTCCATCTGCTGTTTCTTGATATCACATCAAGTAAATCAAATTGGCATTTGTGATGCTATGGCTCTCCAGAGGAGGCTGAGGTTGATCATCCATTTAGCACTTCTGGCTGAAGATTATTGCAAATGTTTCAACCTTAATACTTGGACTGATGTGCTGGTCTCCTCTATCATTGAGGATGGAGATATTTTTGGAACATCATGGTTCAGTGAATTGTTTAATTGTCCATCATTTTCAAGATTGAATGTGACCAGATTACAGAGCTTAGACCTGATGCGTTGATTGTGGAATCACTTAGATTTGTGTATTGCTTCTGAGAATTGGACAGTTTGGGCCTGTGTCCATTGGTGTTCAACAAGATAAGCGGCGATTGTACTGAATTACATAAAGGGACCTTGAGATGTCTCAAAGCAGAGTCATGCTGGAATTGAAATATCCATTTTGTTTTTCTCTCTCCTCAGAGACTGCCACACCAGCACTTTGTGTTTGTTTCAGATTTCCACCATCTAATGTACTTGGATTTCATTTAGGATGCTGACTGAACTTGACAATGTGGATGCAGAAAGTATGTTTCCCTTATGGAAGAGAAAGGGGAAACAGTTTTAAAAATAAGGGGTCTTTAAAATGGACAGACAACATTTTTTTCCTGAGGGCTGATTTTTGAATCTATTTTCCCCAGAGATCAGTAGAGGAGGATTATAAATTTTTTTTAAGGCAGAGATAAGACTAGAAGACTTAAGTAGAAGTAGGTTATTCAGCCCACTGGGACTACTGTCTTTAAAATTGCTGATCTGAGAATCCTCCATTCCATTTTCTTAATTTTTCTCTATCACTATTCATTCCTTTACTGATTTAAAAAAAAATGTCTCTTTCAGCTGTGAATATATTTGACAACCCAGCCTTTACAGGCCTTTACAATAAAGAATTCCAAGGATTCACGGTTCTTTAACAAAAGAAATTCCTCCACAGCTCTACCTTAAATGTGTAGCCCCTTATTTTAAGATTAACCTCTTCCCATTCACCCTGTCAAGTTCACTCAGAATCATGTATATTTCAATCAGGCTGCCTCTCATTCTCATGAATTTCAGTGAGTTACAGGATTGGTAAATTATTTTCTCGTTGTTTGTTCTCGGGATGTGGGTATTGCTGACAGTGCCAGAATTACTTTCCCACTTCTGTTTGGGTGCTGTTGAAGTGTGCATATTATAAGACAATTAGTCTTCTACAAGATGATGCTGTTTCCTTGTCTATTGATTTTATTAGAACTTCAGTTTGAAGTATCCCTGCTATAAGTTCTCTATTTATGTTTGTAATTCTATACATCTTCTTGGCAAGTGATTCAGGTTGAACAAAAAAAGTTTGCATACCCAACATCTTATTTCCCTGAAACAGAGATTTATACCTTTACCATTTTCATCACAAAGAGATTCTACCCACAATTTTGCACATTGCTTATATTTCAGCCCATTTCCTATTGAAACTCTTAACCATATCTTCATAATTTTCAATCCTCCTCCAGTTTTGCATCATCTTTAACTTTCCACAAGCTTCAACTGATCTACTCTACATCTCTATCTTTTTTTCCCGGAAGGTCCTTCATAAAATCCACCATTTCATTGCTCTTTTTCCTTAAACTCTTCAAAGTGATATCTTCTGTATTAGAGCAGTGTTTCAATGGAGGTGCACAAATTTGGAGAACACAAGCATTTAATCCACTTGCCACCCTCTGTTTTTGCATCCATTGCAATGTCTTTCTCAAGAGACTATCTCCCCAGAATAAGGGCTATATAAGGTATTCAGTTAGTGGAAGTTCAGATTTTGGCAACTCGGAAGCCTGATGTTATATCAGGTAATTGATGAACAATAAAAGTGTGACAGATTTCATTTGATGCGATTGTAAATTTGAGGTTTTCGCAGACAGCATCATTTGAAATGGAAAGGTTGGGCAAACCTAAATCTCACCAGAAAGCTATATAATTAAATGGCTTTAAATGTGCTGATTATGTGGGATGAAGTCTGGTGGGAAAAAGTTTAGATGCAACATTAACACTGACTTCAATGATGTAGATTCTCTTTAATTCCACATTATTATTATAAAGGCCTCAGCAATCTGTCTAGATATGAAAATCTGATTAGTATCCATTGAAATCTTGTCAATAAGGATAGTACATGTAAAATGTTGAAATATTTAACAAAAGACAATTGTTTTTGGACAGACAGATTTTGAGAGCAATGGTAAATAAAACCATGAAGTATGATTCTAAAAGCCACTGTAAACTTTGTATAAGGAATACATGGAGTTAATTTCCATACTGAGATGATCTCATTGCACAAAATAAATGAAAACCATGCAAAATATCCAATTACTTAATCTCAGTTACAAAACTGACTTCCACCAAATTTATTGGAATGGTATTTAATGGATGCTGGTCTTTGACCTTGCCCTAAGAATAGGAAAACAGTTTATGACTAAAATGGTAAGACAATGCAGAACTCGGAACTACAGAGGCATCACATTGTCCTGGTACATCAATCATTGAAAGTTAGTATCGCAAACCAAGTAATTAGCATGGGAAATGAAATGTTGATTATTGCCTTTGGAATGAAATACAAAACTAGGCAAGATTTACTGCAGCTGTACAGTGCTTTGGTGAGATCATATCTGGAGTACAGTGTACAATTTTTATTCTCCTCACTCAAAGGTCATAATCCATTCAGAAGCATTTCAGATATTATTTGGGATTCAAGCATTTGAATAGCACTAAGGTTTTAAGAGTGATCCATCATTCCATTGGTATCAAATCAAACAATAATGGAAGAAGTTAACTGAAGAAAGAAATACTTTCACATTGACAGTCATCACCAGTATTTCAAATCCATCAGAAAATAGTCAAAAGATCAGCTCTTGATATCTAATCAGCAAGGCAGTGGTGTTCAATTGGTGATGTTCCTTTGTTAATCCCTTATAACTATCAAATAGGCTTTGTCACTCAGATGCACAAGGAATTCTCTCTCTTTGTGGTCTCTCAAATGCAACTGCAATACAAGCAGTCCATCTAGTCTTTACATCACTCTTTGCAGTTTGCCTTTTTGCTCCCACCCTTACCACGTCCTGTTTCTCTAACTGTCCTTTGCTTGAGGCCCTCATTCATCACTGCTGATTTTCACTCCAGCTCCTGGCTGCTGTTTGGCTTATCTCTCTCTCTCTGAAAATTCAGGATCCACTTCTTCATGCTGTAAATTGGGCTCAGGCTTTGACAACTCCTCCTCCACCATAGGTCCCAGGCTCCTCCCCTGCCTGCTAAGGACTTTGTACATTCACCTTGTTAGAAGAGACAGTGCCAACTGGTTCCCCTGTGCTTTACCGTCCTGAGACAATGACAGTTGCTGACAGCTGTCAAATGTCTCAGTGTGTGGTGCCTGGCATCTGGCCTTGCACCAAAGTCTTTGATCAGGACATTGAGGTCCCACTCACCTTCTGGACTTCATAAAGGAGTTTAGCTCACATCATACCTGCAATGTAGGGGTTCTCCTATGAGGAAAGGTTGCACCTGTTATTAGCCAGAACATTGAATGTACTAGTTGGGAGATGATGTTGCTGCTGTAGAGGACAGTGGTTAGGCCACTTTTGGAAGATTGTGTGCAATTCTGGTCTCCCTTCTGTAGGTAGGGTGATATAGAGACTTAGAGATGTACAGCATGGAAATAGACCGTTTGGTCCAATCCATCCATGCCAACCAGATATCCCAACCCAATCTAGTCCCACCTGCCAGCACCTGGCCCATATCCGTCCAAACCCTTCCTATTCATATACCCATCCAGATGCCTTTTACATGTTGCAATTGTGCCAGCCTCCACCACGTCCTCTGGCAGCTCATTCCATACACATACTACCCTCTGCATGAAAGGAATTGCCCCTTAGGTCTCTTTTATATCTTTCTCCTCTCACCCTAAACCTATGCCCTCTAGTTCTGGACTCTCCCACCCCAGGGAAAAGACTTTGTCGATTTATCCTATTCATGCCCCTCATAATTTTGTAAACCTCTATGAGGTCACCCTTCAGCCTCTGACGCTTCAGGGAGAACAGCCCCAGCCTGTTCAGCCTCTCCCCATAGCTCAAATCCTCCAACCCTGATAACATCCTTGAAAATCTTTTCTGAACCCTTTCAAGTTTCACAACATCTTCCCAATAGGAAGGAGACAAGTATTGCATGCAATATTCCAACAGTGGCTTAACCAATGTCCTGTACAGCTACAACATAACCTCCCAACCCCTGTACTCAATACTCTGACCAATAAAAGAAAGCATACCAAACACCTTCTTTACTATCATATCTACTGCAACTCCACTTTCGAGGAGCTATGAACCTGCACTCTAAGGCCTCTTTGTTCAGCAACACTCCCTAGGACCTTCCCAAATAGTGTGTAAGTCCTGCTAAGATTTGTTTTCCCAAAATGCAGCACTTCGCATTTATCTGAATTAAACTCCATCTGCCACTTCTCAGCTCATTGGCCCATTTGGTCAATCCCAAGCCTCCAACTCGACACCGCCCTCATGACCTCTCCATTACTTTTCCCATCTATCCATTCCACCCTCTTCTCTGACCTAGTGCCTTCTCCCTCACATTCATCTATCTATCACATTCTCAGTTGCCTTCCCACCCAGCCCCACCCCCCCTCCCATTTATCTCTCAGCCCTCTTCCCCCAGCCTCATTCCTGATGAAGGGCTTATGCCCGAAACATCGATTCTCCTGCTCCTCAGATGCTGCCTGACCTGCTGTGCTCTCCCAGCACTACACTCGCGATTCTGCTCTCCAGCATTTGCAGTCCTCATTTTTTCCTATATTCAGATCTGCCATAATATTATCAAGTGGCAGATGAAGTTTCTATCCCAGTTCATATATTTGCATATCTCTACAGTACATGAAGGGTGAAGCTTCTGTCAGCATTCAACATTTTAGGTGGTGAGCAAGCTTGTAAAAAATCAGTGAAAAATTTCAACACTTGCACCTTAAAGGTTAGGCCAACACCAAATGGAGGACTGCAAGGCACTCAGAACCAAAGTATAGGTATATTCTTTCATGAAACACAAAATATTTGAGTTTGTTAAACCGAAAGCTTTAAACCTGGCAACGGAAACCAATATACTCTCTTTTGCATCTCTGTCTATTACTATGAGGAAAAATACGGGTATCAGGTGGAGCACTGCTAAGACACTAAGCCAAGGAGAAGTTTGGCTGCTATCCAAGTGATATTCACTGGTAGCTATAGTTCTCTGCTGCAGATCCAGGTGGGCTATTTTGCGATATTTCCAAAAGCGACACTTCCCTCTCCAAACTGATAAGTGAGCGAACCAGCTGCCAGACAGCTGTGAGCATTGCCCAAAAGGGAGCTAATCAGCTGACTGAGATCTGAGCTCACTGCCAAAAGTATTCTGCTATCACAATGACTTTTTGGCAGCAAACTGAACTTAATGGCTTCCTGTCATGTAGCTCTCCTCCACAACTGCCAAGGCTTCCAGTTGGGGATCAGTTTGACATTTTACCTGCAGGCCTTCTCCAGGTCAGATTGCAAAGATTCTGTCAATGTCAAAATCATGCTATAAACACAAATTTAACAATTTTTGTTTTCTTTAAGACCATTGTGCTTCCTCTTGGTTCCATTAGCAAATGGGGCTCTGTTATCCCCCTACAGCAGCAGGAGGTGTTGGAGCGGCAGACTGATAATTTTGAAAATTAAATGGGAGTTCCTTAACTTTGTGTATTTTGTCTTAAAGAAATAAACAGAGTAATATGTGTGATTCGGAGATGCCAGTTTTGCACTGAGTGGACAAAGGTAAAAATCACACAGCACCAGGTTATAATCCAACACGTTTATTTGGAAGCACTAGCTTTCAGAGCAGTGCTCCTTCCTCAGGTGGTTGTGAAGTATGAGATCATAAGACACAGAATTTATAGCAAAAGATTGCAATGTGATGTAATTGGAATGATATGTTGAAAACGACCTGGATAGTTTGTTAAGCCTTTTTAAACAATTCAGGTATTTTTCAATATATAATTTCAGTTGCATCACATTGTAAACTTTTGCTATAAATTCTGTGTCTTATGATCTTATACTCCACAGCCACCTGAGGAAGGAGCAGCGTTCTGAAAGATGGTGCTTCCAAATAAACCTGTCGGGCTATAACCTGGGGTTGTGTGATTTTTAACTGGGTAATATGTAACCTGCTAGTCTTCAGATGTCATTTAAACCAAGATTCAGACATGCATTTCAGACATGCATTTCTGATTGGGATCAGATCAGGTGCTGACATGTGAGTCCTTTACTTTCCCTCATTTCATAAAGGAACATTAGCAAAGAGATGACAAAAGTGGTTCTTTATTTTTGAGACTAAATGTAAAAGTGGGTTTTAAAGCTGGAGATTTGTAAGTGAGTCAGGTTTTCTTGTGCAATTTGTGTTGTTCTCTGCTTATTGCATATTCACACCAATATAAGGATATCAAGATCTAAAGGATATCAAGATCTAAAAGCTCTCACATCTGGGTGCAATATTTAATGGACTCTCAGGCAACATTTGCACCCACTCCAAACTCTACCATTTGCCACTGAAGATATTAGAGATCAGGCAAAAAAGTAGGATCATGTCTCTCTAGAGTTTGTCCTGAAGGCTGTAAAAGATAGGGGAAAAAAGGGCTTTTCTCCATGGATAGCAACAAGAACTCATTTGACTGATCAAGTTAGCCTGGAAAAAGGTGGTTGCAGAGACCAACACCTATGGATGGATCAAAAGAATCTGGCTCCAGAACTGCAAAAAAGGGTGAATGGTTTGTACTTTATTACAGTGAGATATTGTGTTTTGGGTTATTGTTGCTAACTCACTCACCAGCTTACTATATTCATTAATACTGGGTTCCCTTTCATTCATTCATAACCCTTTACAAACCTGTTGGTTACTATAACATGGTTTCATTCATTCATAAAATTACATTTTGTAGTATATCTTACTATGACGATATAGACTAAAATTAAAAGTCATTTTCAACCCATTCACCTTAAACTCTTATCAGACCTATTTCTACATCAAGAGCTACCTCTGAATAGGTGTCAATATCATAAACAATACCATCCCCATTGAGTCTCCACAAAACATTGTAATATTAATCAGCCCTTACCAACCATCTCTTGGACCTGAATAAATTACAGAACACCAAAGTGCTTCTCCAATTAGTGTTGATTCCAAGATGTCAGTGTTGGACTGGAGTATACAAAGTTAAAAATCACACAGCACCAGGTTATAGTCCAACAGGATTATTTGGAATAACTAGCTTTCACAACCGCCTGATGAAGGAGCAGCGCTCCGAAAGCTAGTGCTTCCAATTAAACCTGTTGGACTGTAACCTGGGGTTGTGTAATTTTTAACTTTGTACACCCAATTAGTATGTACTTGTTATAAACCTTTCAACTGGGTCATTATTTCATGAAGAAACTAACTGTCAAAACAGAGCTTATGTGAAACTGCATGAATGAATGAAACTCACACCGGCAAATAGAAAACAAATTTCACAACCCAGCTGCGGTAATGAGTTTAATATCCTAATTTCGTTCAGTAATGACAGGTACAATTTCTAACTTATTTGATACACAGGCCTAGTATTTTTATGAACATTTGCTAACTGAAAAGACAAATGGACTAACACTTCTTAATTATGCAAACAGACCGGACAGACACTCTTAATCCTATCAGGAGTAGCAGCCAGCACTTAGCACATAGAACATAGAACACAGAACATTACCTTCGGCGGTGACCAGTGGAACCAATCTGAAGCTCATCTAACCTACATTAGTCCATTCTCATCTGTGTACCACTTAAATGCCACTTAAATGCCCTTAAAGTTGACGAGTCTACAACTGTTGCAGGCAGTGCCTTCCACATCCCTACTGTTCTCTGAGTATAGTACCTCTGACATTGTCCTGTATCTATCACCCCTCAATTTAAAGCTATGTCCCCTTGCGCTAGTCATCACCATCTGAGGAAAAAGGCTCTCACTGTCCACCCTACCTAACCCTCTGATTGTCTTCTTTGTCTCAATAAAGTCACCTCTCAACCTTCTTCTCTCCAACGAAACAGCCTCAAGTCCCTTAGCCTTTTGTCATAAGACCTTCCCTCCATATCAGGCAACATTCTAGTAAATCTCCTCTGAACCCTTTCCAAAACTTCCACATCCTTCCTGTAATGCAATGACCAGAACTATACGCAATACTCCAAAAGTGGCCGCATCGGGGTTTTGTGCAGCTGCAGCATGATCTCATGGTTTCAAAACTCAATCCATCTACCAATAAAAGCTAACATGCCATATGTCTTCTTAACAACCCAATGAACCTGGGTGGCAACTTTCAAGGATCTATGTACCAGGTCGCCAAGATTTTTCTGCTCATCTACACTACCAAGAATCTTACCATGAACATGGTACTCTGCATTCCTGTTACTCCTTCCAAAATGAATCACCTCATACTTTTCTGTATCAAACCCCATTTGCCACCTCTCAGCCCAGCTCTGCAGCGTATCTACTTCTCTGTGTAACCTACAACATCCTTTGTCACTATCCACAACTGTAAAGACCTTAGTGTCATCCGCAAATTTATTAACCCATCTTTCTACACCCTCATCCAGGTTATTTATATTAACGACAAACAACAGTGAACCAAAAACAGACCCTTGCGATATCGCACTAGTAACTTAACTCCAGGATGAATATTTCCCATCATCCACCACCACCTGTCTTCTTTCAACTACCCAATGTCTGATCCAAACTGCTAAATCGCCCTCAGTCCCATGCCTCCGTATTTTGTGCAACAGCCTACCATGGGGAACCTTCTTGAACGCCTTACTGAAATTCATGTACACCACATTAACTGCTTTACACTCATCCACCTGTTTGGTCCCCTTCTCAAAGAGCTCAGTAAGGTTTGTGAGCATGACCTACCCTTCACAAAACTGTGCTGACTATCCCTAATCAACCTATTCTTCTCTAGATGATTATAAATCCTATCTCTTATAACCCTTTCCAACACTTTATCCACAACTGAAGTAAGGCTCACGGGCCTATAATTTCCAAGGTTATCTCTACTCCCCTTCTTGAACAAGGGAACAAGATTTGCTATCCTCCAGTCTTCTGGCACTTTCCTGTAGACAATGATGACATAAAGATCAAAGCCAAAGACTCTGCAATCTTCTCCATGGCTTCCCAGAGAATCCTAGGATACATCTCATCAGGCCCAGTGGATTTACTTATTTTCACACTTTCCACGATTGCTAACACCTCCTCCTTATGAACCTCAATCCCATCCAGTCTAGTAGCCTGTATCTCAGTATTCTTCTCAACCACATTGTCTTTTTCTAGTGTGAATACTGATTAAAAGTATTCATTTAGTACTTCCCCTATCTCCTCTGACTCCACACATAACTTCCCACTACTATGCTTGATCGGCCCTAATCTTACTCTAGTTCATTCTTTTATTCCTGATATAATTATAGAAAGCCTTAGGGTTTTCCTTAATCCTATTCACCAATGACTTCTCATGTCCACTTGTGGCTCTTCTTAGCTTTCTCTTTAGGTCTTTCCTGGCTAACTTGCAACTCTCAAGTGCACTAATTGAGCCATCACATCTCATCCTAACATAAACCTTCTTCATCCTCTTGACAAGAGATTCAACTGATTTAATAAACCACGGCTCCTGCACTCGACAACTTCCTCCCTGCCTGACCGGTACGTGTTTTAACCAGGACGGAAGCCCCTCAAACCTTTTGTAATAAATACAAAACAATGTAACACCATTGTAATGGAATTTTAAGATATGTAAGAACTATGTAGAAATAGGCTATTGTAAGAACTATATTTCGGGATTCTATTGTCACCTCAAACTTGTGTAACTTGCAATTGCTGAATAAAAGAGGCTATTTTTGCCACTCACTGACTTCAGTCATTATTTGAATACCAGGCTATACTACTGTCCACTCAATGCTCCATGGCTCCTATTAAAAAAAGGTTTACATGGTAAGGTTACCACTTCAGAAGTCTGTGTGTGTGCAATCAATGTCTGTCATACTCGTAGATCAGAATTCTGAGAACAAACGTAGTTGATAGCTTTATCAAAGACTTGTATGGGACAAGGACACACCGTAAAAGATGGTCTTTTGTGCTGAGTTCCCTGTTGAGTTTAAGCCAAACTTGCCTGACGTTGTCACATTTGCTGACACCAGCCAATGTGGCTGGCTCACTTGGATATGCATATTGCTCCAAATAGATTTCATCCCTACCATTTGTTATAGCCAGGGCAGTCTCCTCGCTTTTCTTTGCTAATACTTCTTGGTTCTATTTTTTTGTGCGAACTGTTCACTTCAACTAAATTCAATTACATTCAGTTAACCAGATCAAAAATGGAAAGGAGCAATTCCAGCATTTTCTTGAGTGAAAGGCAATGCAGTTTCCTTTTCTGAAAAATGTAATAAAACATACTAAACATGTAAAATAGTTAATAAGCTTACAAAGAAAGGGGAGGGGTATCTATTACATTTTTTAGAGAGTCTTTGAGTTGCAAGAATGAAAAGTTCAGGGTTGAACTGTTTACTAGCTATCCTGTTCCCTCTGGAATGGTGAGGTTGTAAGTGTCCCAAATTTCTGAATGTTTAGGCAGAAGCAACAGCAGGCTACGGGAATATGGGAAAGATCACAGCTAATTTGCAGGGTTATGGACAAAAATAACTACAGTGTGGAACTAAATTTTACCATTCTTTTAAAGAGTTAGCACAGACTTTGATGGACTGAATGGCTGCCACCTTCATTATAAGATTCTCTGCAAGCTGAGCCATGTACCTGATCCAACATGGAGGGTAGAGCATAACAATCAGAAATGGGAATCAGAGGCTTATTCCAATTCTTAAATAAAAGCATTCTGAGATCATTCCTCTCATTGCCACTCTGAGTTCAGCTAACATTTTAAGCCCATTAATAGTTTGTTAAGATCAGGTCTCTACTCGGGTAAGAAACCATTACCAAGCTTTTAATGGTAGAAAGTTCAGTTGGCTAGACAGCTGGTTGAGGTAGAAAAGTGTGGTGCTGGGAAAGCACAGCAGGTCAGGCAGCATCTGAGGAGCAGGAGAGTCAATGTTTCAGACATAAGCCCTTCATCAGGAACATTCCTGATGAAGGGCTTATGCCCGAAATATCAACTCTCCTATTTCTCAGATGCTGCCTGACCTGCTAAGCTTTTCTAGTGCCACACCTTTTGACCCTGACCTCCAGCATCTGCAGTCCTCACTTTCCCCTGGACAGCTGGTTGGCCATACAGAGTGACACCTGCAGCATGAATTCTAGTCTTGTGCCAACTGAGGTCTCAACCTTGCCCCTCACCTCAGGTGTGGTCACTCTCTGGTTAAACTCGCTATCAGTTCCCTCTCTTATGAGAGACCAACCTATGGATATCTGGGACTAAGGCAACATTCACTTTTTATAGGTTTGAATCTGGGATCTTCTACCTATCTATATTTTAGTCTGACACATGGGCTTGGTGCTTCACCGTCCAAGCTGATGCAGGAGTTTTTTTTTGCCCCGAGTTAGTCTGAGGTACACAGACTTTAAGTTTGTAGTCTTGTGATGCACTCTCTTGTGCTTTTTTTTAATTAAGCCGCAGTTACAATGTAGCTGTCAGAATTAATTGATCAGCCTGTACTCTTTTTATGTGGGCTGAGTTCAATGCAATTCCTTTGGTCTGCAAATAATTCCAGTGACAGTTAAATAACCTTCACATAAAACAAAACGTTGCCAGGACAAGATGCTGTAATTAAAGGAAGTCAAACAGAGGACAATCTTTTTCCATGTGTTTGTTTAATTCCCGTATGGAAGACGGGCCTGCATAAGGGATGCAGGTGGCCTTCCTTTAATAAGGAAATATACAAATGTATTCTAAAATACACAAACATATTCTACAAATACGTGTGATGAGTGTCTGTGTCCTTTGCCCTTCAAATCTTTTATGATGTCGACTCATGCTGAAAACTGCACCATGTCAATAATCACCTTCTGACACAATGATCAATTGGTTGTTTTCTTCACATGTGGCCTATCTCAGTCACAGATCTACTTTCAAGCACAGGTAGACAATCTTTTATCCAAAATTCCAAAATCTGAAAAGCTCTGAATCCAAAATTCTCTTCGTGGAGTGTCGAACGTCATTTTGATGAACAGGTGACTCAACTCCACACTCACTCGAACCACGTCACTCAGATGTGACATGGTGGGGTGGCCCAGCACTGGCAGACATCAATTGTGTCTCAACACTCGTACTATCCACGCATGGGTCTGCTGTTAGGTAATTTTTTTTTATTTCGCTGTGAAAATGTAATTTATTCCAAAATCTGAAAAATTCCGAATTCTGAAAAACAACTGGCCTCAAGGATTTCAGATAAAGCATTGAGTACCGGTACAGTACAGATCAGTACAGTCAGGTTGAGTAAGCAACCATTAAAAGGCTCAATGAAGCAGAATACTGTATACTAGAAAGAATAAGTGAAAGGGTTTCTGAGACCCAATCCCTCTGATCCAAATTTTGTCTTGTTCTAACATCACTGGCAATATCAAAGAATATATAGTCCTTACTTATCATAGTATCCCATCATCATACAGTCAGTATAAAGCAAAGCTACTTCAGAGAAGATGGTCATTTGACTTCTCATGCCTGGAAAACCAGCAATTCAGCATGAGATGCTGTCTGTATGTCTTTTAGAATGTTCTTTGCTGATGAATACTATGTTTATGGATTTATGTTCTTTCCAAAGCCTTCAGCACAGATATTGATGGAACCTACAGAGCAATTTGTTATCTCTGTGATTATTGTCACACTTGTCAATACGGTCACCAACTAAACTAGATGTAAGTTTATACTGAGACAAGTAAACTAGTTCCCCCAATTACATCAGTGAGCTAATACATGCAAGGAAGTAATGTAAGGTTCTACCCTTAGTTTTCTGATCCCACATGGTCTAATGCTAGGATTATCACAATTAACTGGATCAGTGCAGGAACATGTCCGTGCTTTTATTACCAACTGTTGTTTGCTCGAAGTGTATGTGTATGCTGATTATATTTGATGTGATGACACTTGTTAAATAGTTTACTGGTTCTTGGCTTTTAGGCAATCAACATAAATAATAGCCACTTACCCTGTGTACTGGAGATGTGGCTGATATTTCTGGAAGAATATGTAGACAACAATTGCAGTGTAAAAGAAGGCCCATATTCAGAGCTGAAGCATCAGCCTCAGAGCTTCTGTCTTTTCCATTTTATTTTCTGTTGCTTTCACTCACAGATCATATGCGGTTATGATCTTTTTGTTTTCCCTCATCAAAGTGAAGAATGACAGTAGTACACAGTGCAGCATAGTAATCCCTCATTATAACATTCCCTTTGGGAACCATAAGAGTGTAGGATGATAGTGAAGGGCATGTTACAGCAAAGTTGCCTTGTATGTTTTCTTTATTTATTAGATGAGCCATAAACATGGCAGCAGTAAATCAGTGTTTTAATGACAGTTTACTGTATCTGTTCATTTTGACCATAAATGAAAAGGAATAAATCACAAAGCTTGGACTGTCAAATTACATTCTATTCATGTGAGGCACATTACTTTTGGTTTAAATACTGTACCTTTCTTTGTGTCCTGTTCTTTGAAACATAAGTACAGTCCTGTGCGTTTAAATGGCTCTGCAATCTGTCTTACTTCTGCTGCTTGTAAAACCTCTGCCCTTGGGAACATGCTGTCTGAAGGTATAAGCCGTGAAACTGTAATGTTACCATATTTGCACGACTTGGCAATAAGCTGCCAGTAATTCTTGAAAATGGCTGTACTTTCATGCCTTCTGTTTAAGTCGGCGCAGCAAGCAGACATGCTGTTTATATATTTTATCATTTCATGTGGTTTTTGTCTGTGTAGTTTGATCACAGCTTTCAGATAAGGGTGAACATTGAAAGTCCAAATTGACTGAGCTTGCCCTGGCACACGATAGGGTCTACAAATCATTTCTGTCGGCCCCAAGTAGCAATGAGTATTCATCATTTAGTACTTGAAAAATGTTTGCGTTTTCTCCATCGAGCCTAAGCAGAGATGTTTGAAAGCTGCAAAGAATGTGAAAAGCAAGAGTGCAGAACTCTGACAGAATAGTAATATTTGGACATTGACTGGCTTTCGTCCCATGAAATTAGGTGTAGCAGGCCAGCTCAGGGATTTAACCTGATAGTTTGGTTCAGACTGATCTGTCGATCCTCAATTCTCTAGCACTGTGCAAGCCATCATCCATTGTTATTATATAAATAGCACAGCAGAGAATGTTAGGGATTGGATTGGAAACACTAGTCTGAACTAAAAACTATTGAACCAACTGAAATCTGACAGAAAGTTGCAGCGGTGTTGAGAATGTGAACTGCTGAGGTCACTGCATTTGGGCTAGTCAAAGTTTTGTGTTTGTATGTGTACGATGCCAACAAGTTTCACAAACAACGAGGTGCACTCTGCACAGAACTTTATTCCAAAGTGAGCCTTCCCTTTAACAAAATGATAAGCTTTCACTGCTGTACTTTCTCACATTTAATAGCCTGCAAGAGCTTTATAGGCATCAGCCTGAAAATTAATCTGTGAACTCGATACACAAGAATGGCAAACACAAACTGTCAGAAGCAATATCACTCAACCTGAAGAAATTGGGACTTCAGCTGTAAAACTATTATATTTTCTGGCATTGCATTTAAATGGCTTAAATGTTAAGGGGATAACAGTGTACCTCACTTCAGAACATTTAAAATGTAGCACAGATTGTTACTTTCTGAAAAGTAGTGAGCTGTCATTTCTGGTATTGCACTCTTGAATGATTTGGAAGGGTTATGATTCATTGGCAAAACGCACACATAGTGTGGCAAAGGGCATAAGTGTGTGTGTGTGTGTGTGTGTGTGTGTGTGTGTGTGTGTGTGTGTGTGTGTGTGTGTGTGTGTGTGTGTGTGTGTGTGTGTGTGTGTGTGTGTGTGTGTGTGTGTGTGACTTGCAGTGCAATCATCAATTTGAAGATGTAAAAACTTCAGTCAGTAATGCCATCATTGGCATTTACACCAACTGTACAGATGTTATTATATTTTAATGTGCCTTCATATTTTGTGTTTCTTTTAATGCCATTTTATTGGGGGTTCTTCACATAAGTGAACAAAGTGATTTAGCTGGATATTTTATCTCCTAGCATCTGTACTAGACATAATATTACCACGATTACAGTGGCATTGAGTTTAAAAAGTCCCATCTGAGGTGTCCTCTTCACCCTTGGAGACTCTTCTGCTGTGTATATAAATATTCTAGTGTATAAACTGGCAGACAGATTTTCCCTTTAGTTCCCTGCTGATCAAGTCCTGCCTTTGCTACTTTGCCTTAAAGCCCAGCAGTCTTCCTTTACCTACCAGCTGTGACCGGTGGTTTCAAATGAGAGTCACAGTTGTCAGTTTTGGCACAACTGTCAATCGGTTGCACTTGCCCCTCTTTGTTATCTGTTGTTTTATTTCTCAGCAGCTGTCCTGTCTCTCTGGATCAGTGTCACCCCCAGCATTTTCATACTTGAATTTAGGCATAATGCAGTGCTCAAAGTTAATTCCGTAGAATGACTAAAACCTGAATCTCTCTCCTCTACCTTCAAATCTACCTCAATGACAAGAATTCTTGTCATAATTTTGTCGATTAAGAAGTCCTTCACTTTAATTTCCTCAATTTCTGGTGGAATTGCGTCTATGATCAAAACGAACAATTTTATCAGAAGTACCTGAATAGAAGAAACCTTCAAAAGCACATTAATGATGTTAGTACACATAGAATAATTCTTACTTAATGGAGTCTTCCAGTTACAGTTAATACAAGGTGGTGAAGTAGCTGGCCCACAGATTAATGTTTTTGCTTCACTAACTGTAACTGCAGTATTGGTGAGACTGTGAGGAACTGGAGGTTTGGAGCTAACAAGCTTCTCCAAGTGATCAGACCCACCAAGCACTTTGAATGAATGACCATATAAACTAATGAATGTCACAAGCAATTACTTCTGACTCAAAATGTTGCTTCACAGGCAACAAACAAACTCCAAACAAAACCAAAGATATTAAAGTTGAGTCAAACAGCTGCACGTATCTTTCTCAAAATGTGCATCCAGTGTTTTACAAATGCGTTGAGTTGGCCATTACTCAGCTCCTTTATGTATGTTACAGTTCCCTGAAGAGTGGTGCTTAACTGAATATTTAAATCTCTAATTCTCTCCTCTGCATATTTTCGCTGGTGTCACTGGCCTAAGTAACTCTTGTTGGAAGCCAAATAGTGATTTTTTTTACAATATTTTTTTTAACCCATGCCAGCTAGCACTGGGGGTGGGGGGTGGGGGTTAAGTGCGAAAGATGGCATCAGTGATTGGCATGTTGATTCCCTGGCATTATCTCATTCTGAACCATTATCCCAGAGTTAGGGTGGGAATGGGGAAGTAGTGTGAGTGGCTAATTGAGAATGGCTATTGCCTCTAAGGCCTTTTGAATGAGGTTGGCTGGGACTTTCAATTCAGGTAACTGCAGATTATCAGTTCAGCTATTTGGAAGTGACTAGACCAAGGGATTAGTCCTTCATACAGGGGCTTAGAATGCCTTCCAACCTGCCTGGTTGCAGCTATAGCGCATCCTGTGGAGAGATTGCATCTGCAGAGATGCATCTGGCTGCTAAGGACAAATTTTTAAATAATTTACAAATTGGAGTGAGAATGGGGTTTCCCATCTTCCTTAACTTCTTGTAACAATTCCCTGCTGCTATTTCTAATTCAGCGAGAGGGCTGGCTACTGGTCTTTCTGATTCAAGAACCTCCCTTCAATCCTGCCCCCACCATCTTTTTTTTATCTGCAGCTCCCCATACACCTACCCACCAGTCCTGAAGAAGGGTTACACCCGAAATGTTCACTTCTCCACATCCTGATGCTGCCTGGCTTGCTGTGTTCTTCCGGTCTCCTGTTTGTCTGCTTTGTATTCCAGCATCTGCAGTTTTTTTTGTCTCTGGCTATGAGTTGGACAAATCAATGAAAATTATGAAAGTTACGGGTGACTGCTGTCAGCTGCAAATGTAGAAGTCACATGATACCAGGTTATAGTCCAACAGGTTTATTTGAAATCACAATCTTTCAGAGCGCTGCTCCTTCATCAGGTGAATTAACCTCCACATCAGGTTTAAATGTAGTCAGAAGCCTACAACAAGTGGGGAACAATCAGCGTTCAGTTGTTTGCAAACAGATCCAGCCCCATGTGGTCTTTTCCCAGATGATCACCTTGCGGTACTTGCCACTTTGCCAGTATCTGGAACAGGATAAGGGTTATGATTTGGAGATGCCGGTGTTGGACTGGGGTGTACAAAGTTAAAAATCACACAACACCAGGTTATAGTCTAACAGGTTTATTTGGAAGTACTAGTTTTCAGAGTGCTGCTCCTTCATCAGGTGGTTGTGGAGTAGAAGATCGTAGGACACTGAAATTATATATTGAAAAAGACCTGGATTGTTTGTTACATCTCTCATCTTTTAGAATGACCATGTTGGTTTCAGTTCTAAGCTGCAAATGTGTTGCTGGTCAAAGCACAACAGGCCAGGCAGCATCTCAGGAATAGAGAATTCGACGTTTTGAGCATAAGCCCTTCATCTGAGATGCTGCCTGGCCTGCTGTGCTTTGACCAGCAACACATTTGCAGCTGTGATCTCCAGCATCTGCAGACCTCGTTTTTTACTCGAAGGTTTCAGTTCTAAGAGTTGTTTGTGTGAGTTTGAAGCTATCAATTCCCCTTTGTGTTAACTTGGTCTTGCACTTTTGTAATGGTTAGTGGTAGGGGATATATCACCATAGAATATCAACAGAAAACTGTACTTGGGTAACACACAGGGTTTTTTTTATTCATAGCAATAAGTACAACTGTGTTTGGTCACGCATCATAATTAGGACTTTGGGAATTTGATGCAGTTACATCTGCTCCCTCTAAAAGCAAGAGCAGACTTTTTTGTCTCTGTCCAAAGATTGTGTATAACATTGGTAGAATAGGTGAAATGAATGTAACATGAACATTAAGTCCTTCATCACCTCAAATAACACCCCACACATTTAGTTCGAAATGGACACCTAATCAAATTCAAGAAAATCCATGAATAAAGTGAATTGGTGCTGCCAATAACAATCGGGTTCATTATATTGAAGTTGCAACTCATGGCAGGACATCTTTTTTGCTGAATTCTTTCAGCATTAAGTGTTTTGAGCAAGAATTTGGAAAGGCTTCTGACACAATCCCAGTGATTTCATGACATTGTTTTCTTTGGAGTCACTCAGGATTTTCTAGGTCCTTTTATATTGATATTTATATATTTCATTCCGATTTCTACAGAACCATTGTTTTAAACTATACCTCAACTCTCAAATGTGTTCTTTACCTTGGCAACAGAATTGTACATCTACTTTTTTTTAATGAGTGTGTGAACCCACAAATGTAACATTTTGTGACATAATTGTGGATCGGGGGTGGTACCGTGCAGCTCTCTCAAAATTCAAAATAAGTTAGACTAATTGTTTGAGAAACCTTCCTGTATTTTCAGATCAATAACGGTAGCAGTTCAAGAAGCAGTTTTGAACCTTGAGTAGAAAATAAATGTCAGGCTTATGGTGACTCCCATATCCCCAGAACGAATTTTGAAAAGTCTCTAATGGTAGCCTTCACTTGGTGACATTGCTGGAGGTACTGCTGGAGGTACTACACTAGGTAGCTTCCTGTGAGCCCTCAAGAGGCACCGCACTGTTGGCATTAAGTATAAATAGCTGATTTTTCCATTGTTGGCATCTATAAATTCCCTTTCACAAGCAACAGAGGAACCTTGCAAATAAACATAAGACAAAAAGAGATGGACTAGATGTGCATAGCTGCCATTATCTAAATGAATGATAACCTTGAGGAACTGATGGGCCTACATGTATTCTTAATGTTCCTGGAACTTCAGTCCTGATATTTTTATGCCTAAAACATGTACTAGTTTCTACATGAACATGAGTCTGCTCACTGCTTTGGAATCCACCACGTGCTGTGAATGTGACATAGTCTAGAGCCACTAGAGCAGCCTTAAGTTGAAGAATACTTAACATTTGGCAGAAGCACAACAGTGTTTGAAATATAAAGAAAATGCTGAAAATATTCAGTGGCTTTCTTCAGTCACTCTTGACAAAAATTTTAAGACTGCTTCTCTTCCACTGATACTATTTGATCTGCCAAGTATTTCCAGCATTTTATGTTTTATTTCAGATATCCAGGAATCGCATATTTTAATTTTGTTTTTGTGTTCAAGATATGTTGCTTGTTGTTCTCTGATCTCATTCTAAGAGGCCAATAGTAACTAAAAACATTAAATTGTGCCCCACTTGTAGATGGCATAGATATAATATCTTCCTTAGTCTTCATTCTATGATTTTATTCTCACATAGTATATACTTTGACAATAGTAACTATATTAATGATGCCCAAGAGGGAGATCCATTACTTATCATGAATATGGAATTATTGAATTATGGAAAATAATTGTACCTTTTTAATGTGACCTCTCTACTAACATTGTGACTTAAGATAAAGAATTGTAATGACAAAAGCTATATCTTACCTGGTGACTAAAAGTAAATTGGAACATATGTTTTAATGAGGTTCTGTGGCAAAACTGAATTTTTATGAATTGCTGCCACAACTTTGAATTCCTGCAAAATAAGCAGCTCAAATCTACCACATGTTATAACTTGTACTTAGACAACCTGTCTTTTCCAGGGGAAATATAAATTTTTGACAATGGTTATTACATGTGGAGAGAGGCAGGGCTATCTCCATGGCAACTAAATTGTTTGCACTGCAGATTTTTAATTCAGCAGAAGCTACGACCTTGCATATTGTAGCATGATCAGTTACAACAATAAGAATAAAAGATAATGTATGCTAATCTGAGTCTTAGACCTGATAAATCTTGTCATAGGTTTGTTAGTTTTGCAATGGTACACTTGACTAGCATTGATTTTCAGGTACTGATGTATTGTCAGGTGACATGCCAACAGCAAAGGTTTCAGTGACAAATTGCAGTGAACGTCTTATTTAAATTGAATGAGAGTATTGCTGGCTGTCTGTGATCACCTATACAGCTTGCTGTTCTTATATTCTCAGTCACAGAAACTGTCCAACTAACAATAGGCTACATCTGGAAGTACAGTCCTAATCAACAAAAAAATTTAGCAACACATTCATAGAATTTCTTTCAGGTTCACTCATGGGATGAGAGCACCAACCGCAAAAGCAAGCATTTATTATTCTCCCCTAATTGTCCTTGCAAAGATTGTGCTATCAGCCAATTTCTCTGAGAGGAGAATGGCTTCCTGGGCTATTTTAGAACACAGTTTGCCATACTTGTGATACTTTCTTGTGCATCTGTGATTGCAAATAGCCCAGACAAGATAACAATGACATTTTTCCTTCTCTGCCCACATTGGTGAACTAAATAGGTTGTTATGACAAAAAAAGTTTGTAATACTGACCATTACTGACACAAACATTTTATTCCTGTTTTATTTAAATAATGTAATTTGCATTCCCCAAATATTACGGTGGAATTTGAACTCTCATCTTCTACTTGTTAATCCAAACCTCATCCAAGGGCTTATGCCTGAAACGTCGAATTTCCTATTCCTTGGATGCTGCCTGACCTGCTGTGCTTTAACCAGCAACGCATTTTCAACTCATCCAATCTCAAACCACCTTTCTATGTTCCTACAGGGTGACAGGCTTTTGATATTGTTGATTTCACCAAGCTTTTATTTGTCCTTTTCTTTTACTATTAGTGTGGCTCTGAGGGTGCAAATAATTGAATGTAATACCTGTGATGATATGATAGTAATGGTAAAAGATTTCTTTAAATGGGAATATTCAAAAGATTAAAGCCTAGATTTTATACAATGATGAAATGTCTCTGACTCATTGTGAAAATAGCAGAGGAGGTCAATAGTGGAAAGTCCCACCATTAACAGGGTACCTACCATTTTTGTGGGGTGGGCAAGAGATGGGTTTGCATTTAAGTAGCCCAGCTTTGCTGAATCCTCATAAGTTGTCTGTTCTTAAACTACATCGTCAACTCTATGTATTTCATGGCATACTTATGACCCAGGGAGAAAGTGAGGACTGCAGATGTTGGAGAGTCAGAGCGACAAGTCTGGTCCTGGAAAAGAGCATCAGGTCAGACAACATCTGAGGAGCAAGACAGTCGACATTTCAGACATAAGCTGTTCATCAGGAATGTGGAAGGGGAAGTGGGCTGAGAGATAAATAGGGGATGGTGTGGGGGGCAAAGGTAGCTGGGATGGCGATAGTAGATGCAGGTAGGAGGTAGTTGTGACAGATCATTGGAGAGGATGGAGCAAGTAGGTGGGAGGGATGATGGACAGTTAGGACTGGTCAAGAGGATGGTGCTGAATTGGAGGGTTGGATCTGGGATGAGGTGAGTTGAGGGGTGATTTGGAAACTGGTGAAGTTGATGTTGATGCCATGTGGTTGTACAGTCATGTGGTGGAAGATGAGCGTTCTTTCTCCAGTTGGCATGTAGCTTTAATTTGGCAGTGGAGGAGGCCCAGGACTTGCATGTCCTTGGGGGGCATTGTAGGAGGAGCTGAAGTGGTTGGCCACAGAGCAGTGGAGTTGTTTTGTGTGTGTGGACAAGAGATGTTCCCTGAACTGCTCCACAAGTTAACGTTGTGTATCCTCAATGTACAGGAGATCACATTGAGTGCAACCAATGCAATTGATGAGGTGGATGGATGTGCAGGAAAATCTCTGCCAGATTTGAAATTATCTTTTGGGGCCTTGGATGGAGGTGAGAGGGAAGGTATAGGTGCTGGTTTTACACCTGTTGCAATGGCAAGGCAAGGTGCCGGGTGTGGAGAGTGGGTTGGTGGTGGGAGTGCACCTAACAAGGGAGTCGCAGAGGGAATGGTCTCGGCAGAACACAGGGGTGGTGCAGTTGGAGGGTGGGGTTTGAGGACGGAGATGTGGAAAGTGGAGGTGATGTAATGGAGGATATAGGAAGTGGAGGAGACATAGGGACACAGTCACAAATGATAAATGTGATCCTGTGGCATAGTCTGGCTTCAGCAAATGAGATTGAATTCATATCCCAAACTGGCGACCTATTCTACACTATCTTTTCTACAGTTAAATAAAAGTAAATATTTTATGAGTCCTTTGTTATCCAAACTGTAAACATATGAGAAAGATGGCTGACTAGCTAACTCACCCCTCCTATATCCACACTCAATTTCCATTAATTGTCCTCATTCACTGTTTCAACTAAACACAATGCAAGCTTTGAGACCAAGGGTACTCATTTTGACTCCACCATCACTCTTGTAGACAAGACAAAAAATGCCTGGGCCTTTTCTTTACTGGCTTTATCTACCCCTGGGCAATTATGCAAAGACTTCAGACCATTCAATTCAATTTCCAGCATCTTCAAAATGATTTTATAAACATATAACTTGGAGCAGGAGCAAATTTCCAGCCTTCTCCATCATTCAACAAGATCCCCATGAGTGAAATGTTTGTGACCTTAACCCCACATCATCCCTCTCACCTTCATCCAAGGCTCTAAAGGGTCATTTCAAATCTGGTGGAGATTTTCCTGATGACCATATGCTCCCTAATCTATCCCACTGCTGTAAGAATATATAACTGCATCCAACATTCTCTGAGTAAGAGCATTGCAAAAACTCATCAAAACTCATTTTAAAAAGCCCCTACTTTTCATATATGAGAGAACCCTGATTATTAAACCTCGTTCTTGTCTCTCCCACAGGAGGAAACATCCTTTCAGCATTCACAATACCAAGATTCCACAGACTCTAATATTTTTAATAAGTCCACTTCTTATTCTTGTAAACTCTAATGGAAAGAAGCACTGCCTTTTCAACCTTACCTTGTAAGATAATCCACTGTCATTCCAGGCATCAGTCGAGTGAATCTTCTCTGAGCTGCCTCTAAATCATTTGTGTCATTTCGTAAATAAGGAGAACAAAACTCCACACAATACTAAATAAGCAGGAGGCTGAAAGAACACAGCAAGCCATGCCGCATCAGGAGGTAGAGAAGTTCTACACTTTGGGTAGAACCCTTCTTCACTACTTTGGATTCCAGCAACTGCAATTTTTCTTTGTCTCAGTATAACCATAGCAAAACATCCTTGCTTAAACAGTTAATTCCTTTTGCACTGAAGAACAACATTCCATTGGCCTTCCTAATGTATCATTGTACCTCCGTACTACCCTTCTGTGAGTCGTGTGCCAGGACACTCAGACATTTCCGTCTCAAAGTTCTGCAAACATTCTGCATTTTAAAAAAAGTTGTCTTTCTATTTCTGTTGCTGTAGTGAACAAGTTCACATTTTTCCAAATTATATTCCCTCTGTCAATTTTTTCCCACTCACACCGAGTCTGCAAATGGATATAAATAGTCTATTTACTTTTCATACCTGTCTTTGTATCATCAGCAAATTTAGCAACCGTGTATTTTTCCTTTATACAAGTCATTTTAAAGAGCTTGCAGCCAAATATCTGGGGTGGGGTGGGGTGAGGGTGGTGGAAAAGCAAAATCAATAAAGAACATCTTGGAAAGGAGATCAGCAAGGTATGCATTTATTTACACCTTTAACGTGGAAAAATACCAAGAAGCTTTCTCGAAGTGGATTTGAAACAGAAAAAAAGGCAATGTACAGCAAGGCCAGTTTGAAGGTTTAAAAGTGCTGAAAGAACCTAGTTAAGAAAAGAGATTTTGCAAAGAGCTTTAAAGATCAATGGCCAAGTGGTGAGCTGGGTAGAGTGAACCAACAAGACAAGGTTACAGATAGCTTTGCACTCATATGACGCACAGGGAATGGTATGAATCATGCACTATAGCATCATGAGGCTTGGTTTTATGTTGGAGTTTATGCACCTAGGGGTGTGGATTTTTAAAAATGTGCAGATTTTACATTTGCCTTACTGGGTCATTATAAGGATGTTTTGGAGGGCTAGGGTCCCCATTTATCTCTCCACCTTGGAGGCTCCCTGCCTCTATTCCTGATGAAGGGCTTTTGCCCGAGACATCAATTTTCCTGCTCCACGGATGTTGCCTCCAGCACCACTCTAATTTAAACTCTGGTTTCCAGCATCTGCAGTCCTCACTTTTGCCGAGGTGAGATTGTGCCTAACTATTATTGCACTTCAGAAGAATGGATGAGTTGATATTGCAATATATAAAGCTCTGAGGATGAATGCCAGGGTGGATACTGAAAGGGTGATTCTCCTCATGAGAAAAGCCAGAACTCAGGGACATAGTTTCAAAGTGAAAGTGTTCTATTTAAGACAAAACTTTGAAGATTTCTTTTCTTGAAGGGTGGTTCATGTTTGGAATTCTCTACCCTAAGGAGCACTGAGAGCTGGAATACATGCAAGCTTGAGTTAGATTTAGATCAATAAAGTGGTCTAGGGTTATTGGGGCAGATAAGAAACTGACTACCATCCAATTGTCCAATGATCTTATTGAATGGCAGAACAGGCTCAAGTGGCTAGATGGTCTACTTCTACTCCAGTTTCATGTGTGCTTTTAGTCTGATCTGTGCCTTAGACAAAGACCAGAACTTCCTGTCGGTGTTACGGAAAAGTGCTGGTAACCGTGACAGTTGAAATTAGAAAATTCTAACCTCTCTATGCATTAGAGATCAACAATTTACTTTAAAAATAGCTACTGCCCACCAGACCATTTGACTTGCCACCAGGAATATTTTCTGTGGAAGCATCTAGCTTTTCCCGTTCAGGATAAATCAAATAATGAAAGAGATCTAAAGAGTGTGCTGAAATCTATATAATGGTATTATCAGGTATTATTAAATTTTTAATCTGTTATCTGTCTGGTCCACATACTTATTGCAGTTTAACCACTACAACTGATAACGAGTCATTCACCTCATTATTGCCTGTGGCATGTTGCTGGCGTAGGATTAGATTAGACTTACAGTGTGGAAACAAGTCCACACCGACCCGCCGAAGCGCAACCCATCCATACCCCTACATTTACCTCATTACCTAACACTATGGGCAATTTAGCATGGCCAATTCACCTGACCCGCACATCTTTGGACTGTGGGAGGAAACCGGAGCACCCGGAGGAAACCCACGCAGACACGGGGAGAACGTGCAAACTCCACACAGTCTGTCGCCTGAGTCGGGAATTGAACCCGGGTCTCAGGCGCTGTGAGGCAACAGTGCTAACCACTGTGCCACCGTGCCACCCATATTGTTACTGTATTTGCTTACAAAGTCTCTAAATTTCAAAATATCTGTTGCTCTGGCATGTTTTATGAAATGCATCCATATAAAAAGAAATTTTAATATAAATATTATAAGTTGCTTTGAAATGTATCATCACATCATACGGTTAATTGGTTTCCACCATCTCAAATTCAAAAAAAAAGTTTGATTTGCTTTTTATGAAAATAATGTTTCTTTAAAATAAATTGTTTCAATCTATGAAAGTGTTAACATTCACTAAAGATTGCTCCATATTAATCCTCTTAAGGAAATTTTCAACAAAACTGAATAATGGAGTATAAATGAATTAAAATACAATTAAATCTCCTGAGAAGTTGACAAATGTGTTTATTTAAATCTAATTAACAATGAAATGTATGCAGCATGTGTTGCTATATTTATCCCCCCACCGTCTAGCAACCGAATTCTACCTTATTGTAGTGGGTGAAGTTTGCATGTTAATTAGATTATGCTTTTAACAAGGGGAGAAAAGAAGGAGTGGATTAGAAAGAAAATTGAAATATTAATTCAAAAGAACTACTGATTCCACAGTTGCCATTTAATTGATAAGCTTTAGCCCAAGAGAAATGACATGGAACTGGCTGTTGCTTCTCCCATTGTTTATTTTCAAACATTGCTGAAGTTAGATGAGGAGTTTTTTTAACGATAAGTTCTAAAATAAGAATAAGGCACACATTTTAACAAAGCTACTTTTTGTAACCTGCTTAACTACTCAGTGTATTCATTCATAGAACCATAGAATCACAGAGATGTACAGCACGGAAACAGACATTTCTGTCCAACTCATCCATGCTGACCAGTTATAGAGCATAGAACATAGAACAATGCAGCGCAGAACAGGCCCTTCTGCTCTTGACGTTGCACCCACCTGTGTACTAATCTCAGCCCATCACCCTACACTATCGCAACATCATCCATATATTTATCCAAGGACTGTTGAAATGCCCCTAATGTGGCTGAGTTAACTACATTGGCAGGCAGGCCATTCCACACCCTTGCCACTCTGAGTGAAGAACCCGCCTCTAACATCTGTCTTAAATCTATCACCCCTCAATTTGCAGCTGTGCCCCTTGTACAAGCAGATGTCATCATCCTAAGAAAAAGACTCTCACTGTCCACCCTATCTAATCCTCTGATCATCTTTTATGTCTCTATTAACTCACCTCTTAGCCTTCTTCTCTCCAATCAGAACAGACTCACATCCCACAGCCTTTCCTCATAAAACCTTCACTTCAGACCAGGCAACGTCCTAGTAAATCTCCTCTGCACCTTTTCCAATGCTTCCACATCCTTCTTATAATGGGGCAACTAGAACTATACACAATAGTCCAAGTGAGGCCGCACTTGCGTTTTGTACAGTTGCAGCATGGCATCACAGTTCCGGAACTCAGTCCCTCTACCAATAAAACCTAACACACTGTATGCCTTCTTAACAGCACTATCAACCTGGGTGGCAACTTCCAGGGATCTATGTACGTGGACATCAAGATCCCTCTGCACATCCACCCTCTGCACATCTAGTCACATTTGCCAGCAATTCGCCCATATCTCTCTAAACCCTTCCTATTTTGTAATTGTATCAGCCTCCACTACTTCCTCTGTTAGCTCATCCATACATGCACCATCCTCTGTATGAAAAAGTTGCCCCTTGTTTCCCTTTTAAATCTTTCCCCTCTCACCTTAAACCTATACCCTCTAGTTTTCGACTCCCCCACCCAGGGAAAAGATCTTGTCTATTCATCCTATCTATGTCCCTCTTGATTTTGTAAACCTCTATAAAGTTAACGCTCAGCCTCTGATGCTCCAGGGAAAGTAGCTCCAGCCCATTCAGCTTCTCCCTATAGTTTAAATCCTCCATCCTTGACAACAGCCCTTAAAATCTTTTCTGAACCCTTTCACAATTTCTTTCCGATAGGAGGGAGACCAGAATCGCACACAGTATTCCAAAAGTGGCCTAACCAATGTTCTGTACAGCCTCAACATGACTTCCCAATTCTTATACTCAATGCACTGACCAATAAAGGTAATCGTAGCAAACACCTTCACTATCCGAACAACTTGGGACTCCACTTGCAAGGAAATATGAACCTGCACTCCAAGGTCTCTTAATTCAGCAACACCACAAGGACCTTACAATCAAGTGTATAGTCCTGCCCTGATTTGCCTTTCCAAAATGCAGCGCCTCACATTTATTTAAATTAATTTCCATCTGCCACTCATTGACCCATCTAATCAAGATCCCATTGTACTCTGAGGTAACCTTCTTTGCTATCTGCTACACCACCAATTCTGTGAACTTACTAACTATACCTCCTATGTTCACATCCAAATCATTTATATAAATGATGAAAAGCAGCGGACCCAGCCCCAATCCTTGGGGCACACCACTGGTCACAGGCCTCCAGTCTGAAAAGCAACCTTCCACCACCACCTTCTGTCTTCGATCGTTGAGCCAGTTCTGCATTTAAATGGATGGTTTTCTGTGTCTTCCATGTGACCTCATCTTACTAGCCAGTCTACCATAAGAAACCTTATTGAATGCCCTACTGAAGCCAATAGACATCATTTCCACCATCTGCCCTCTTCAATCCTGTTCATTATTTCTTCAAAAAACTCTATTAATTTTGTGAGACATGATGTCCCATGCACAACACCCTGTTGACTATCCCTAATCAGTCCTTGCATTTCCAAATGCATGTAAATTCTGTTGCCCACAACCAATGTCAGATTCACTGTTCCATAGTTCTCTGACTTTTCCTTACCATCTTTCTTAAATGCAGAGGAACCCCGATTATCCAGTATTCAATTATCCAAATATCAGATTATCCAGCAAGACCACAAGGTCCCAATGCTTGGCTAAACTATGTCATCCTGCATTCGATTATCCGGAATTCGATTAAGAGAACAAAATACTCCCCACCTGTGTCCTTCGGATAATCGAGGTTCCTCTGTAGTGGTGATTTGGAGACGCCAGTGTTGGACTGGGGTATAGAACGTAGAACATAAAACAATGTAGCGTAGAACAGGCCCTTCAGCCATCAATGTTGGGCCAACCTGTGAACTATTCTCAGCTCGTCCCCCTACACTATCCCATCATCATCCATGTGCTTATCTAAGGATTGTTTAAATCTCCCTAATGTGGCTGAGTTGACTACATTAGCAGGTAGGGCATTCCATGCCCTTACCATTCTCTGTGCAAAGAACCTGCCTCTGATATCTGTCTTAAATCTATCACCCCTCAATTTGTAGTTATGCCCCCTCGTACATGTTGGCGTCATCATCCTCGGAAAAAGATTTTCACTACCTAATCTTCTGATCATCTTGTATGTCTCTATCAAATCCTCTCTTAGCCTTCTTCTTTCCAATGAGAACAGACCCAAATCTCTCAACCTTTCCTCATAAGACATTCCCTCCAGACCAGGCAACATCTGGTAAATCTCCTCTGCACCTTTTCCAATGCTTCCACATCCTTCCTGAAGTATGGCGACCAGAACTGTACACAATATTCCAAGTGTGGCCACACTGGCATTTTGTATATTTGCAGCATGATATTGCGGCTCTGGAACTCAGTTCCTCTATGCATGAAACCGAACACATTGTATGCCTTCTTAATAGCACTATCAACCTGGGTGGCAACTTTAGGGATCTATGTACATGGACTCCAAGATCCCTCTGCACATCCACACCGCCAAGAATCTTTCCATTGACCCAGTATTTTGCCTTCCTGTTATTCTTCCCAAAGTGCATCACCTCACATTTGGCTGCACTGAACTCCATTTCCCATATCTCTGTCCAATTCTGCAGTATATCCAAGTCCCCCTGCAACCTATAATATTCTTCCAAACTGTCTACCACTCCACTGACTTTAGTGTCATCTGCAAACTTACAAACCCATCCACCTATGCCTGCATCTAAGTCATTTATAAAAATGACAAATAGTTGTAGTCCCAAAACAGATCCTTGTGGCACACCACTAGTAACCAGACTCCAGGCTGAATATTTTCCATCAACCACCACTAGTTGCCTTCTTTCAGAAAGCCAGTTTCTAATCCAAACTGCTAAATCACCCTCAATCCCATACCTCTGCATTTTCTCCAACAGTCTACCATGTGGAACCTTATCAAAGGCTTTACTGAAGTCCATGTATACCATGTCAACTACCCTACCCTCATCTACATGTTTGGTCACCTTCTCAAAAAACTCAATGAGGTTTGTGAGACGTGACTTGCCCTTGACGAAATCATATTGACAATTACCTGATGAAGGAGCAGTGCTCCGAAAGGTAGTGCTTCCAAATAAATCTGTTGGACTATAACCTGGTGTTGTGTGATTTTTAACTTCTGTAATGACATCACATTAGCCAAGCTCCAGTCTTCTGGTACCTTACCTGTAGCTATTGGTAATACAAATATCTCAGCAAGGGCCCAGCAATCAGTTCCCTAGCCTCCCACAGAGTTCTAGGGTATACCTGAGCAGGTTCCAGGGTTTCATTCCTTCTGTCAAAATACATTTATTTGTTGAATGTATTCCAAATATTTGGTTCAATATAGTTTTGTATTGTTTGTACATGATAATAACACTGCATTCCAATAATGAGATGGAAGGATATCTACAACACCATAGCTTGATTCCCAACCTGCAACCTGTTGGCTACTGTTCTCTTCAGGGTAAGTAAGATTGTTATTGGAACCTGCTTGGCTCAGCTGAATGGCTAGAGTGTGGTAGAGAATGATGTCAATGGCATACTGACTGTGACAGTCCTTTTTTTGCCCCGTACTTTCAGGGTGGTACTCCTCAAGCTATATTACTAACTAACTATACTGCTTTTTCTTTATTGTTGCTGGATCAAAATCCTGGAAGTCCCTCCTTTGCAATTTTCTGTCGATATAACAAAATGATGGGGAATGCATCCATTGAAGAAGGCAGCTCAGCGATGCATGTCCTCAATGGCAACAGGAATGAACAATGAATGCTGGCCTCCCACCAGTGATGTCCACGTCCTGTGAAAAATTCTGTTAGCAATCTCTTGCTGTTACAACCTGGGACTACCCTGCAGATGTCAGATAATCTTAGTATCCAAAAGAGACTTGCCAATAATTGTGTGCTGATGTAAACTTGTATAAATCATTTTTCTAATATATTCACTCAATTATTTTCTTTGAGGAGTCTTGACGATGTCTTGAAATTTTACATTTGCATCTTGATATTGTTGTGACCAGGTGAGGAGGAGGAATCTGCTCTCTTTTTAATATGCTCTAGGTCACAATAGATTTTTTTTTAACATTTAACATCGCACTTCAATTAATATGTAATAAACTAGATTAAATGAAGGAGCCAAATTACAAGGTTTTCTTGAATGCAAGGGAAGGAATTTTATTAGCTAGTAACTCTGAAAAGAATCATAAAACAACATAAAACACATACACAACACAGGGAAAGTGTTCATGCAGAAGAAAATGTCTGGTGAGGGCAAGAAGAATATTCCATGTTTTTTTCAAAGATAAACAAGGCCCTTTGCTGACGGGTTAGAATCTTAATCTTCGAGTAGTTGTTTAGTCAATTTTAATGTTCTGCAGAAAAATTTGAAGGTATTGAGTTCTCAGTGAATGGTTGTCTCGGATTGATTTTTCACTGGACAATGACTTTAATGTTGAGAGAAACAGTAAATGAGAAGCTTGTATTGTTCTTCCTGCTATTAACATATTTCTTTCTCTCTTTTTTTGGTTTGTTGTTTGATGAAGGTGTTGATGTTGGTCTATTTGTGTACTTCTGAAATTGTCTCATATTCCCCCAAGCTGATTTACTGCACTTTTCAACAGTATGAACTTATCAGGCAGAAATGAATTAAACAAAAGATGTGAATTTCTTGACACTGACTCAGTTGGATCGCATCATAAGTTCAAAGCAGTTGATTTTATTTACTTCATATAGGTTCCTTGGTTTGCCTAAATCCATGGTCAGATGATCACAGAAGCCATTTTAGGTCAGTGTTTTTTTTAAAAAAAGCATTTGGAGTCCATAAAAATGTCTCCAGTATGACCATCAAGTGATTAAAATTTAACATTGATAGTCTAACAACGCTCAAAAAGCTTGACACCTTCCAAGACAAAGCAGCCTGCTTGATTGGCAGTACATCCAAAAGAATCATGCACCCTCCACCAACAATATTCAGTAGCAACAATATGTTCTATCTACAAGTTGCACTGCAAAAATTGACCAGACATCCATAGACAGCACCTTCCAACACACAACCACTTCCATCTAGACAGACAAGGGCAGCAGGTACCAGGGAAGCCCACTGTCTGCATGTTCCCCTCCAAGTCTTCACCATCCACACTTGGAGATATAACATAATTCCTTCATTGTTGTTGGGTACAAATCCTGGGATTCTCTCCCTAAGGACATTGCGTGTCAACCTACAGCACATGGACTGAGGGACAGGCATAGGATGTGGGTATTGCTGGCTATGCCAGCATTTATGCCCATATCTAGTTGCCTGGAAGTGGTGATGAGCTGCCTTCTTGAACTGCTGCAGTCCATGTGCTGTTGATAGATCAATAATGCTGTGGGACAGGAAGTTCCAGGATTTTGACCCTCTGACTATGAAGGAGCAGCAATATGTTTCCAAGTCAGGATGATGAATGTCTTGGAATGGAAATTGTAAGTTCTGTTTTTTTCCATGTTTCTACTGCCCTTGTCATCTGGATAGATGTGGTCATGGATTTGGAATGTGGATGAAGGAGTGAATTTTTATGGATGTGGTCCACCAAACTGGGCTGCTTTGTCCTAGAAGGTGTAGCTTCTTGAGTGCTGTTAGAGTCTGCAGTCATCAAGGCAGGTAGAGAATGTGTTGTTTGATCAGGCTCAGGCAAATATGGCCTTACTATTAACGGTTCACTTACCCTCACCTCTGTAATTTGGTTTTGTTTTGTCCATCTTTGAACTCAGGCTGTAATAAGAGTCAGGAGAGAAGTGATCTGAATAGAACCTAAACTGTGCTCAGGTTCTTGTGAAACATGTGCTGTTTTATGGTACTGTTGATGACTCTTCTATCAGTTACTGATTTTTCAAAGTAGATTGGAGCAATAATTGGCTGGGTTATTGTGGAAAGGACTTAAATAGTCAATTTTCCAACTTGTTGTGCAGATCCCAATATTGTAATTGTACTGGAATAGCTTGGCTAGGTATGCAGCAAGTTCTGAGCACACATCTTCAGTACCATTGTTGGAATTGCTACCAGGGTCCATAACTTTTGCAGGCTCCAATGCATCCAGTCATTTCTTGATATCATGTGGTGTGAATCAAATTGACTGAAGAGTGAAAGCTGTGATGCAAGGACCTCTGAATGAGGCTGAAATATATCATCCACTTGGTACTTCTGGCTGAAATTTATTGCAAGTGCTTCAGCTTTATCTTTTGCATTGATGTGCTGAGCTCCCCCATCACTGAGGATGGAAATATTTTTGGAGCCTCTTTCTCTAGTAAGATTATCCAACACCATTCACACCATCAATGCTCAGTAGTAGCAGGTGAGTGTCATACGTAAGAGGCAGTAAAGAAATTCAAAGCTCCATAGACCACTCCTTGCTTCCCCCACGTGGTGCTTGACATAGAGGTAAAATGACTCATCAGCTGAAGGAGAGGCAGTGGTAATCAGCATGATACATCCTTGTCCAAATTTGACCTGAAGCCATGAGACATGTTTGTGCCAAGAGCCAATGTTATGAACTCATAAGGCAACTTCTTCCTAACTATATACAATTATGCCAGTCTCAGGGGTGTACCTGAGATTTCTCTGAGAAAAGAACTAGAGATTGGCTGTCACCTATTTAGTTCAATTGGCCAATCAGTTACAGCCAACCTACTTAATTTAAAATTTAAACAAATCTTGGCAGTTAGCTGGCAGTCATCACAAACTGGTACATTCTCCACGACAATGTCTCTATCAAACAGAATCCACTTGCAAGCCAGTCACTATCTCTTCTCATACATTTCCTTCCGTTTACTTTGATTATTCTTGTGAATTGTTTTGGTGATGTCAGATTAAAAACTACAACAGAATTGTTTTTTCTAACAATACTCAAGTTCTTTACGTATTTGATTATCAGTTTCTTTTAACTGATGTGTGATTTTCTCCCCTTGTTTATAGCTAAACTTTCTTGTTCAAATAGCTTAGAATATTCCCTTTTTCATTATATATCCTGCTAATACCATTACATTGAGAGTATTGACTAAAAATAGTTTGTTTCCAGATTTTCAGCAAAAAACAGGTAATTGCTAACTCCTATTTTGGAAACATGTATTTTTTCTTATATTGTGCCTGTCAGTAAATTATGGGTCATTTATTCCCATAATGATAATGATGGTCTTTTTTGGTTGAGGGGATTTGCACAGACATAGCTTGCACGCTCAGTTATAGTAAAAACCTAGTCAGCCTCTTCCAATGTCTGTCTTCTGTAAGGTTACAATGCTAGGAAAGCATTTTATGTCAATCAATAGATTGCCAGAAGGGCATAACTATTCTTTTTGAATAGTTTGTAGAGGAGGGCATGTGTTTTCTTTTATTTATTCTAGATTGGTTCATTTGTTCTTCAGAAAATCTTTTTAACACTAACCCAGAGGGGTGATACTAAATGTCAAATAAATGTTTTGTCTCTTCATACAAAGCTATTGCTCTAATAGTTACGAGAATGGGATGGTGAGTTTTGTTAAGATTCAATGGGCTGTAGCATTCCTTTCCTTTTATTATAATACCCTTCGACAGCTGTGTGAGGCTTCGCAGAGGAACTAACTCACAGATCCCTGCACCTCTGTTGTTGAGTTTTGTAAAGTGAGTTCATGAGGGGTAATCTTTTTTTCACCTCTTAGGACAAAACGAGAGGTTGCAACCTTTCCCACCAAAAATTTTCTCCATCAGCGCTAGCAACCCAATGTCTCTGAGCCGACCAAATGCAATAAATCATTCTTTGCTTGAGTAATCAGTTGTGTGGCCTGAGTTCAAGGGGCAGCCGATTCTACATAGTTCGGCAGTTTAAAATAATAAGTTGGAAGTCACTTAGAAAAATAAATGGTCTGCTCTCGACTTTCTCACTTACTTTAGGTAACCTAGTTGTGCAGTTGGTGGATTTCAGCAAGTAATGTCGCAGTATTTCCTGAGCAAAGCTGTGACAAATCTGAGCTTCAAGTTAATCTGTTGTGTGCAGTGTCAGCTCCATATATTTTATGTCCTAGTTTCTTTTCTGAGTGTGAGCGAGAGGTGCAATTGGTGGAGGAGAGAGAGAGAAAAAACCAAATCCAATGTATTGGCTGAGAAAGCTGACAAACAGGTCATTAATGCAGGACTGCACTCTGGGAACAATCTTTCTTTAAGGGCATTTGGATCCAAATGTGCAACACAATCGAATGTCAGGACCACTAACTCTACTGTTCTTTACAATCAAAATAAGTCAGCATAATCTTGCTGTTGCTGAAGCCTTTTTGCAACAAATCAGTGCATTCAAGAATCTTTTTACTCTTGCACCAAAGATTTTCCCTGGGGATGTCTATGCATAGGTGTTATCATAGAATTCAGTGACAGGAAAGAATATCACTACAACCTGACTAAAACAGACAATTAGAAATTTTGCTTTTGCTTTGATAGTAGAAGAATCTGACTGAACAGATGAAATCAAACAAATGACTTTGACAACCAACAAAAGGAGGGAGTGAAAAAGTAATCGCCAGCAAGATTTATTTAAGCAAAAGAATGAGTGACACTAACGGCCATACTGAAAAATATTTTTCATTTCATTAGTCTTATAAAGCTTTCTCTGCCAGATGTGCAATAATTTGTTATCCCTGCTTGCTGATGGTGATGTGCAATGATGAATTATAATCAGTTTTGTTTGTTATGTCTCAGGATTTCATTTCATGAAACCATGATGATGACCACACAAGATTTTCTTTTTGTTTGCAATATAAAATGAACAGTCAGCTTGCAGTTTAACTAGCAAGTAGATTATAAATTTGGACTGACTAGGAGCTTGTCAACTTTTGAAGTTTTTATGCTGGACTTCAGCCAAGGAGGGTATGAATAATTATCAAAATGTCACAGACACAAAACAAGAAAAGTGTGATCTTCAAGCTGATAAGGTTCTGTTATGATGTGGAGGTAACTAGTCACCTGATGAAGGAGCAGCACTCTGAAAGCTAGTACTTCCAAATAAACCTGTTGAACTATAACCTGGTGTTGTGTGATTTTTAACAAGATTTTGTTAGAAAACAATACGGTCAGCCTGACTGAAAGCTAGCAGGTCAAGCAGCACGCATGGAGAGATCAAGCTAACATTAAGAGTCTAGATGACTCTTCATCAGAGCTAACATGGAGGGGGCAACATTTATGCAATAATGGAGGAGAGGGTGTTGGATGGAGTGTTGGGGGAGAAGGGATGTTGATAGTTCAGATTAAGTGATCGGAACATGAGAATGACAGAAAAATGGCCTGTTTGGCTGCCAACCTGTAAAGATGGTCCCACTGGAGTGGGGGAAATTTGTGCAAAAGAGTAAAAGCTGTGATCTTTAATGAGTCATCCCTTGACTTCAGTGGAAATGTAAATTCATAATTTGTGGCTTATTCCCTTATGATCAACTTTTTGTTGTGCTGACCAACAAATATATCACTTATAAATTACTTGGAGGATTATTGTTAGCTATACATAATTTCAGTGGCTAGCTTTGTCTAAACAAAACATTTTTTTGGCATCGCTAATCAAGTCATATATTAAAGTATAATTACTGACTTATGAGCTACAGAAAATGATTACACCTTTTGATTATATTCCACTAGTAAGTTGCACAGCCAAATGTTTATTTAATTTGAAGGGTCTTTGTATGATGAATTTAAGAAGACTGCTCCTTCTATTTGATGAGTCAGTGACTAGAGTTCATTTGAAACTCTTTGAGGTTGATTATTGTGAGCTGCACTGAGTAACAACAGTGAATGTACTTTATGGCATGAAGAGATGCTTCTAAAAGGTACAATAAAGAAATTGTCACTTTTTTAAATAAAAGTGAACATCATTCTGTACAAAGGATTTGATAAAGCTAGTAAATGTTAAAGGTGGTCTTTTAAAAGAGAGCTTATTAACATTCATATATAAAAATACCCAACATTCCAAACTGGAATGAAAACTATGATAACAAGCAATGACTTGAAATTGTTTCACTTTACACAAGGGGCCATTGAGGAGATGACCAGTGTTTTTTTTTCGGGAGGCAAATACAGCAGAATGCCCGGTCATAATGCATCGTGTGTGCTGGAGGTTTCAACTACAATGGGCAAGGTTTGAGAGCTATCAGAGATAACACCAAAGTGGCATATTCGTTCTCTCATCATTTGCTAATCAGGCTCCTTGCTATGAGTCATGCAAACTCCATTTCAGCAAGAAAGTTCACCAGGAGGTAGAATCTTTGTTATATCATTAGGATTACAACCCTCTGATGTTCAACTTTTGCATTTCTTGCATGTATACATGTTAAATTATCAAGATTATTGCACTGAAAACTATTCCATGTCAAAATCCTTGTAACCAACAAAAGTCAATGTATTCTGACTCCACATCAGTTCAAAAGATCTTGCCTGTTTTTTGGCAGTGTGCCAGCTTACCAAGCCATGTCCAGATGTAAAAACCTGAGCTGAAAAGGGCCAATCCTTTCCTACTCTGAGCAATTAATCATTCTTGGTCTACAACTGTCACAATGCAACGCACCAATGGTAAGCCAGAGTGCTTTGTGTTGTTTGCTGCTATACTGCAGATGATTTGAAAAAAAGAGTCATTACATGGCCTAGAATATTAATGCACTGTGTCTATCGGTGCTGATGAAAAATGGCAGCAATGTAGCACACAGCATCGTTGACCTCTGTCCTAAACCTGCCCTCTCACCTCTGCTGAAAAATTGCAAGATGAGGAGTAGATACCCTGGTTACCAAGGCCAACTTTTTCACTGATCTTAATCTGTCAACATGTTTATAAGTCCCACAGTGTGCAATGCACTCAGGTCTCTGAATATTGGCTCATTTATTAGGAGAATGCCACTTACAGTCGCAAGAACCTCATCTCTTCAGCAAGAATTCAGATGGGTGGAGGATTGTGTTGAACATCGACACCAGCTTCAATCTATTGGTCTTGAATAGTTTATGTCTGTGCTTAATTACTGTGTAAATTTGTCTGGCTCTAGCTGCAATATAATAGTTTCAATGATCTTTCACTGGACAGGCAATACAGTTTTAAAAAACTCTAAGGGAATCAAAGAACTCCTTAATAATCTGGAAGGATGATTTTACTTGGTGAACTGTGAAATCCTGAAAGAAAACATTAAAACTTGTTGTTTAAAATGGGATTCCCTCCAGAATATTAATAAGATACCATTTTAACTTGGCAGATTCAAGCTAATTTAGCTAAGTGTTTATCAACTGTGCACCCATTGCTTAGAGAACAACTCGTATCAAAGATGAACCCCTCTTAATCAGCAATACATTCTGTGAAATCAGTGATAAAGCCCTTTGATCAACCTATGATGCCAATTGGTGATATGGCAACATAGAAGCTCCTGGTTGCAAAATTGGCAAATTTCCCTTAGTTGGACCACTTGATATGAAATGAGCTTCCAATACCTAAGATAAGGTGTAGAGTGGGGCAAAGGTACAGATGAAGTGGGTTGGTGGAGGTTGGGGGACATGAGCATTGAGGCTGCTCAAATGGATGTTTGTTAAACAGAAAGGAAATAAAAAACAAGTACAGCTGAGTGATGAACTGGCTTACTTGTGAAACATATCAGGAAAGATTTCACTCTTATGACAAAATAAGTTGAATTCAAAATAATATCAGACACACTGGGAACTTGAGTTACTGCAAGAATAGTCTCCTTGACAACGGCACTGTACTTTACAAGCTGAAAGATTCTTAAGAAATCAGGCAACACCTGCCTCATTTGTGCATTAGCAGCAGTATACTCTCTTTGAAGTTGATCTGTGGATGGCCGTGGATGTTTTTGCTTTAGATATGAGACATAATGCAATGCAGGCAACCCCTACAGTATCAGTGGTACCTGAGGCCTGCTTTTGTATCGTGGTAGTTGGTAGTTGGTACCAAAGAAGTTGGTAGTTCAGAAAATGAACACTTTTCCTACTGGTCCAAAAGAATTGGCAACAAATTGAGTATTTACTCAAATGCCCAATTCCTGAAAGTCTTTGCAAAATGGAAAGTTATAAATCTCACAACACCAGGTTATAGTCCAACAGGTTTAATTGAAAGCACTGGCTTTCAGAGCACCTCTCCAAATCAAAATGGAAAAGTGTGACTTAGGTAAAATAGAACTGTGACAAATCAATTGCACATCCAATTCTAAATCTGAAGCAAACCATCAAAGTGGATTATTAAAAAGAGAAAAGCTGCTTCCACCTTTGCTAATGTATGAAACAGGTGCCTGGGATCCCAAAGGGATTTCTGGATCAATTATGCAGCTTATCTGAGTAAGGGCATGGAGCACCCACACAATTGGACAGCAAACTAAAGTAGTCATGGAGTCAGAGTCATACAACACAGAAACAGACACTGCAGGCCAACCATGTTCCCAAACTAACTAGTCCCACCTTCCTGTGATGTGAGAGAAAAGGGACTGCAGCAACCATTGATCATTTCACAGGGGAAGAGCATGGATAGAGTCCAAGGCACTGTTTTTGGCATAGCTTTGTAAGATGCCTAACCTTGGCTATACTGCAGCACTAATTGTCTGTGTGCTGCACCTCCCTGGCACAGCATCTGCTGAGGAACTCAGAGAGCTACGCTTATGGTCATGCAGTCATCTGAAAATGTGCATTTGAATGAGACCACACGGTCCTCTCCTGCTGAATGATGAGCTGGTACCAGTCTCCTGCAGTCCTTTTAGTGCCAGCAGCCTGGCTGATTCCCATTCGTCCACCTGCAGAGCTGTCATTTTGCAATGCTTACCAGCCAGCAATCCCATACTCTGTATCTGTGTCTGCATTAGCACACCAATGTCTCAATATCAGAGCTGCTTGGGGTGCAGAAGGCAACCTTGCCAATGCTTCCCCCAATGCCTCAATACTGTCACCCCAGAGCTCAAGGGCATGTCTTCTGTGGGAGACGGATGGTTCTCGCAGATTCCTGTAAGTCACAAGAGGCAGAAAGTAATGCAGCCATTGGTTAATAGTGATGTTTTATGTGTTCCACTGACTGCCTGATTAATATGAGAGTTGCAGTGGTGCTTACTGTTTGACAACAGAGAGATGACATGCAGGTAGAACTTCCTCTTGTGCCAGGTCCAACAGGGGAGGCCATGACACAAGCTCACACCAGTCTCATTCAAGGTTGCCTCCTGTATCTCAGCCAGCTCAGCACTGTATAAAGAAAGTCCATGACACTCCACCAGTGTAAGTGTCACCGTATTCTCTTCAGTACCTCACACTCACTCTATCTGTACTACTGTAACCATAAAGCTCATACACTATCATTCTCACCATTACCTGCAACATTCCCCATTCAGCTTCACCCAGACTAAGCTCTGACACTACTGCATGTCCTTCATGCTGCCTACGCACTCAATCAGGACAGCTCCCCACCTGCACCAACAGTAATAGTTGTGCCAAGCATTTTTATCTTCCTTAATACCTGCTGCTGCTCTCATTCCAAGAGAAGAACAGTCCACAATAGATCAAAAAGAGTCAAGATGCAGGGTGGTGCTCTGCCTGTCATTCAAATCCTCATCCCTTTATGAAGAACCAATCCTGACTCTGGCTGTCCAGAGCATGCCCTGGACTAATATCAGAGGCTAATCTTGATTTACTGTGTTGGAATCCCCTGAGCAAAGGTTATCCTCTTTATTTGAATGGGACTTCCTGACACCTATGCCAAGCTTTACTGGCTTTATGTCTGCCTAATGGCAGAGGGTGTCATACAAATCTGGAATCTCTGGCCACGGAGAAAAGTGAAAATAAGGCAAGGCTATGCTCGGCAGAGATGCTGTGAGCATTCAAACTTGCAGTGATTGAATGCTCGGACAGTGAGCAAAGAGCTTGCAGAGGAAATCTGGTTCTGTTCCAGTATGCAGCCTGAAGTGTCTGAACATTTATGTGCAGAAGTGTTCTGCAAGTGAATTGAAAATGTGCCATGAGGGTTTTTAGAAGGCTGGAAAATGCCAGGTCTAAATACCTTTAGATGTGAAGTTTGTGTGGCTGGTGCTTATGGCGCATTCCCTGTAATGTTGGGTCCCAGTGTTCAGCATGGGCAAAACAGTGAGCTCAACCCACCAAGAACCTACTCTGGTTTCCATTTTGAGGTTTCCCAACATCTAGTTTGATAAGATTGCAACCAGAACTTTATTAAGGCAGGTTAGGCTGTCAACGAGAACCTTAACAAGCATTAATTGCCATCATTTGGCAACTCTCTGCTGAATGGCATAATACTCACCAGACCACTTGTGAAAATGTATAAGCTGGGACAAGGTGATCTCGATATTGAGATGTCAGGCATCTTGTTGAATTGCACCATAGTTCACACCACTCAGACCCTTATATGATTCCACCCATCCAATAACTGAGAACTCATTTTGCCACTGTGGCGAATAAAATTTGTCAATTAGATCATTGTGTTCTCAGCTTAAAGGATTCAAATGACTTTATAAGGTGCCTATTCTTGATCTTCCTTTCCGCAATAGATATTCTGCCGTTACTCAAGTATATATCTTTTACTTCTGCTTAATTTTTTTTTGGCGGGCGTTGGTAAGTAATAACATTTCTTCCTCTTTCATACAAAGAAACTTAACAATATTTCAAAAATGATGGAGCCAAGTACACTGTTTTAATTGAATTGTTATATTAGCTCTGTGTGTTTAAAGAGAAACTTCATTGAAAACGTCAAAAACCAACAATAAGGGATTAAAAAATTGAAACTGATTCACCTCGCTGTCTATTTACTGTATCGATATCTACTTACACAGAGAGTAGCATTTTTGAAAAAATATTTAAGATTATAACTATGCATTCATGACAGAGTATTCAAGGACAGTAGAATTGAAGGGGAAGTTATATGGAACCAAGTTTTGCCCCAGATTTCTGACTGACCCATTCTATTGATGTCAGGCTTTCCATTCTGTTTGATAGCAGGCTTACTTTTTAAAGAAGATCCTCCTTTTGTGAAACAAATGAAGAACTGAAAGGCCATCTTTATATACTGCTCAGTTTTTTTGTTTGATTAGCAATTAAGGCATCATAGGGCTTGATTTGGATGTTCATTGTTGCAGGATAATGTCTATGTTTTAAACCTATATTTATAGAATTGTCATTCTTTTTGCTTTGTGAGGCCAAACCTGTGTTTCACATATAAGTAATTAGATGTCTAGAATGCACTGCTGTCATTAAGCAAAGTTTGACTGTATTTAATGCTCTCAGAATAAAATAAAACAAGCTAATGGCCATTTTATGCTGAAACCATTTTTGTGTTGAATGTTGCATCAATACGCAAAGCAGACTGAATAAGAATAGAAGAATTGTTAAATGATAAAAGACTAAGATCCATTCCTTTCTACCAAACATGTAGTCAGATGATGTAATGATAAGAGTTTTAATAAATCATTAATAATCAATCCTTATAATAGAGTCTAGAAAAAAAAACACATTGGGTTTTGTAATTTTGCTCGTGTAAGCTCAGTTCGTTACTAACTTAGTCAGTGACTTTATCCATGCAGTAACTAAGCCATAAAGAACAAGAAGCACTTAGGTTCAAATCTGGTCTGCCTGCATTGAAAATTGGTACTTGCAGTCAGATTTCCATGGAGATGGTGGGAAGGCCACATTAGAGAAATTTTCTGACCGACATCCTTTAAAAAGCCCATGTTTTATTTTTTTTTAATTTTGAGGATATGGGGACTGGATGGAGTCAGATCTGAAGCAACGTTGAAGCTGTGTGGTTAGCCAGGTTGGCAGGCTCCAATACCTACCTCTATTTACTTATATCAACCTGCTTTTCATGATGATTGTCAGGCATGCAAAGTCACTTGTCATCTCCATGTCCCGAAATTCCCTATGCTGGCGTCTCACCTCAAAGCCTTCTACATTCTGCCTCATTCACCATGAACATCTCCCCACTTCCATGACATATATCATCCATACCAAGATCATGTGTAGACTGTTAGACTGTTAGTCAGTAGCCATGACTTTGAAGTTGGGATGAAAAAGTATAAAGTTACTAATAATCTCAAAAACACTGTAATGAAATAATTCTATTTGTGAAAATCATAGCCTTTTCTTTCTCTAATCTGACTGTTTTGTTTAACTTAACTTTACACTACAAAACTTTGTAATCAGTCACTGAAACAAAACACTTCTAACATTCAATGCAACATAGAATTATTGAAACTGAAAGAACAATTTTTATTCATTTTAAAGCCTGACAATGAAGCAACTCTTAGAAAAGTAAATTTTATTTGTTTCTCATTTGGAACTTGTGTTTCACAATCATTTCGTCTCCTCTGAGATCCTCAAAACAAGTCTACCAACTGAAGGGTCTAACTCAGTTCAAATTATGCCCACCCCCGCATTGGATCTAATGAGGCTGTGGGTGTTGAATGCAGGTTGATTACCCACATCCTTATCTAGCAGAGGCAAACTTCACCAGAAAACTTTCAAAAATTGGGTCTCAGAACACAATTTTGATAGGGGCAGCTTCATGAAAATCCTAGTTTTGGACTCAACATCCTTGAATCAAGGAGGGAAAATAATCAGTCATGGTTTCTGGAGTCCTACTCATACTTGAATATGTTTGCAATGTTTGATTGTCTGTTGAAATCAGGATCAAGCTCCTTCATGAAAATTTAGTTGCCCTGTCAATGCTGATAATCAGAATTCACTGATCACTTTGCAAGGGATGTCTAGGAACTGCTTGTGTTTACTATTTGGTTCGGTGACCATCTCAGGAACATTAGACTCCACAGCAATATATTTGAACAAACATTTTAGACAGGAAGACTCCTCAACAATGATAAACCTGATATTTGCCCGACTCATCGCAAATCTTTTCCTCTATAGGGAAATGGGCAATGGGCCACTCATTTACATATATAACACATTGTAGGTCGATACTAATGACATTTGAAAAATTGCCTGACCCAATTTTGATATTGGATGTCTTTCATCTGGCAAACTCTCATTTTACTCCACAGAAAATTCCAATTTCTGTCTCTTTTCTATGTCCTTCTTTCTGACATCTGTCACTTTACATCTGGTATAAACTTCTGGTTTCACAGGTTGGTGCAACATTGAGGGCTGAAGGGCCTGTACTGTGCTGTAATTAGATTAGATTACTTACAGTGTGGAAACTGGCCCTTCGGCCCAACAAGTCCACACCGACCCGCCGAAGCGCAACCCACCCATACCCTTACCTAACACTTTGGGCAATTTAGCATGGCCAATTCACCTGGCCCGCACATCTTTGGACTGTGGGAGGAAACAGGAGCACCCAGAGGAAACCCACACAGACACGGGGAGAACGTGCAAACTCCACACAGTCAGTCGCCTGAGGCGGGAATTGAACCCGGGTCTCTGGCGCAGTGAGGCAGCAGTGCTAACCACTGTGCCACCATGCCGCCCACATGTTCTATGTTCCTACTCACTGCTATGAGTCAAAGATCGCCCTTCTTCCTTCAAAAGATTCAAAAATAGATCCCAATATAATTTATTACTTCTGTTGAGAGCTTATCTTTGTTGAGGGCTGTGCTGTTGTGAAAATTAAATGGAAAAGCCATCAACCCAACAGGAATTGCAATGGTGTCCCTGAAGCAGAATAAAGGATCTCAGACAATTGTACAAGAAGTTTGGGATTGTTTCTAAGGTCTTCCTTGGGATGTCCATCTAATTAATACCTCAAATCACTTTTTACTGCAAAGCAAAATGATTTTGCAACATGAAAGAGGGTACATTAAGAAAAGAACAACAGCACATCTAAAGAGTGTACTACATACAACTTTGTGTTCTATTTCTGTGGTGATTCTAGCATTACAAAAACAGAACATCAATATTTCAACATGGCCAACAATTTGTTTAATTACAATTGTTTTGCAAGGTGTTTTATTTGAACTGGTAGCATTGAGAGGAAATAATTGTTCCACTTCTCATGATGATGCTGAGAGATCCCAATAAAATTGAAAATGCAAAATGCTCTGGATACCAGAAAGTGAATTAAGAACAGAAAAGTTAGTCCCAATGAAGGATCATTAACCAAAAGTGATAGCTCTGGTTCTTTCTTTCTCCACAGATTTTCTGAAAAACATGATTGCGTTAGTTGTTACCTGTTTTGAGTTGTCATGATGCCATACAGACACTACATAGATCAGAATCTTTCTTCCTTGAAGTCACACATGGCTCAATTTGTAGTCGATATTTTGCAATCAATGTACGTAGAGATATTACTACACATCGTTGGAGCAGATGGGACCCGAACCCAGGCCTCCATTACACAAGAGTCCTGTTCATTTGACAGTGCCCTTGTGCATGAGTCAGAAAGTTGTGCACTCCATGATTTGAGCACAAGTTGAAGCTGACACTCCATTGTATTATAAATTGAACACAATATTCAAGATTCGCCTTTCAGATCAGACATTAAGTGGATTTTCCATTGGCTGTCTCAAACTGAGTATAAAAGATTGCAGAGCACTATTTCAAAGAAGTAATCCATTGGATCTTGTCAATAGTTATCCTTCAATTATAAAACAGATTATCTGATCATTATGACATAGCTGCTTTTGGAAGATTACTGTGTGCAAATGACTTCTGCACTTTATACTTTGCAGTGACTAAGTTGTAAAAATATTTTTTGGCTTAAAAGCGCTTTGGTTGCTGAGGCAGTATATAAATATGTATATCAATGTCATTTAGCACCATTGCAGTTGCCACAATCAAATGATGAGAGTTACTTTGGCCCAGATATTGTGAATATTTGTTTTGATAAAGTTTGGGAGGGGGGGGCTGTGAAGGGAGGTGGTATCATGGTGCTGTTGAATTTAGGGTATCAGGTTGGCATCCGTGAAGTGTTGGCTCTTGGTACGAGTGTGAACAGATCAGCGGTTAGATGGTATTGGGTGTCAAAATAGATATGAGTCGGGTCGTTGGAGACAGAGGCTAACAGCAACAGGTTGTTGGATGGGAGGGACATGTCAATGGACAGGGTGGGAAACCAGCAAGGAGTGCTAGGTGAGGGGGCCAGGTCAGCAGTGGTAGTGTTGGGTCTCAAGAGGGGTTAGATCAGCTATAGATGTTTTGCGTCTGGATGTACAGACCAGCAGTAGTTGATTTGGGTCCTGAGGGTGTGGTGTAATCATATTTGAGAGGATGGGGGAGAGGTGTGGGGGAAGGGATAGTGGTCAGGAAGTGATCATCAAAGGTACTGGGACTGGGGGAGATATATGGGGAGATTTGCTTAATGAGTGGGGCTTTCAGTTTCATTGTTCCCCATGCATTAGATTTTTATTTTCTTCTAACTTTTCCTGCTTAGCTATTAGCTTAATTGAGTTGAAAGCATCCATATGTTTTGATTTTAATGGACACTTTGAGGAAATTGCTCATCAGAATCTTCAACTTCTTGGGTCATTCCCAAGGAATCTGCATTGTCTGGGATTACATATCGTCCTTTTGTCCAACTCCAGTGTACGCTGCTCCAACTTTTTGGCCATCAGAATGTAGCTAAAGTTGTATGCAATGGAATTGTTGAAGGAGTTGGAATTGTTGAATGCAAAAAATGGAAAAGAAGATAACACTATTCTGTGGAGATATTGCTATTCACATTATCAGTGGAAAGTTTGAAAAAGAATCCGTCACGGGTACAGCAGATGTGATGGACTAGTTGCTTCAGAGTAGTCGCCAGCTCATTAGGTGCACCAGGCGTCCTGTAGCATTCTGTCAAAGGAGAATGAAGGGGTATTGATCAGAGCCTGCAGGCTGCCTTAATCAAGTCTCATTATCATTTTATGGCCACACTATTTGTTTGCTGCCATTTATTCAGTTGTGAACTTGAACAAAGCAAGTGACAATATTTAAGGTGACCGGGTCAACAAACTTGTCAGATTATTGTTTGCTAATTTAATGAGCACCCAAGTGTGGACCATGATTGAGGACAGGAGAGCTGTCATCAGTCAGGCAAGTCTTTGTTAGTGAATGTATGTGATCTAAGTAAGTTACACTGGGGGCTATGCTGAAAGCTATTTCTGCATAAATGGAATCAGCATATATTTTGTACGGTGAGTGATGACCTGGATTGCAGTATATTATATATATGTCAAACATATCATTTTAAATGGCTCTGAATGAAACTGTTTGTGCCCATTTCAGATTTGAGTTGAGCTCTGATTACTGCTAATGCAATGGTTAGCTTTTATCCCATATAGCATAGACAGGAGAGTCAGGCAATACTGGATCATTATTTGTGGGCTTTGGCTAGCTCTAAGAGTTAGTTCAGGGACAATTCAGTTTGATATAGTTTGCACTATTTGTTGGAACTGTGTCATTTACAATGATTTCATTTCGAAATGCACTGCAGAAAAGTTTACTGTGCATGTTGGGGGTGACATGATGACATTATATTTTTTCTTTGCTCCTATCAAATAAACAATTTTAACTGAAATATTCATTTTCATTGCACCTTGAAGCTACTCTGTTCACACAATACTGAATACACAATATGGTGAGCTGCACAGTCAAATAATGGCCCAGACTGGAATTAGTATCTGTCCATCAGGTGATTTTACTCACGGCAATGGTTTGGACATCAAAATGTTATTTAAAGTTGCTGAGGATAAATTTAATCAGGTGCTCTGCTCCTGATCATTACCCAGTGAAAATTTGATTTAAACTCTGATTCCTGTTAAAATATTGACTAAAATTTACGGTAAGATTGACAGTGAGGCTAAATAGGCTCAACTTTATTAAAGAGTAAATCAGATAACAACCTTTTAGACCCACATATACGCAATTGAAGATGGAAATTGGGAACTTTGTATTTAAAGATGTTTGGCCTTTCCTGAAGCTTGGTCACTCTGACTTCGTGCTAGCCAAACACCACTTTGTTCATATAGTTGGTTAGAATTTGTGATACTTGCCAACTAAACAAGTCAGCAAAAAACACTTATCTATTCACATGAAAGTGATTTTTTTTTAATTGTGTGAGAAGTGTTATTCACATTATGAATTGACTTCTAGTTGGCATAAAACAAGTAGATGTGGGAAGGTGGCATGAAGCTCTACACATGCGTGGACATATATTGAGGTGTTTAGTCAGATGTTTGGATCATTATTTTTCATTATATTCACGAACATAAAATGTTGGGATTCCAAACCTACATTCTATTATATGTTCTTGGCAAATGTAGATCTATTCTAAGAGTTTTAATTTATAAATCACATCTATTATGAATGACTAACTTCAGTAGAGGTTTCCAGAAAATTAGGGGAAATAAATCCAAGCATCCTTGATGCATTAAAGAAAATCACCTTTATTAATGCTCATTTATGATTGCATATACGTAGTAAGTACAAATTTAATTTCATTATTTCAAAAATCTATTTGTGATGTTTGCCCTGCATTAAATTGAATTATCTTGTTTAAAAATTGAATTACTATTCCAACATTTCATTGTTAGAGCTATTGTTTGAAATAGGCCTGTCTACAGTACATGCCCTTTTCCAGAAAGGTTTTGCAACAACAGACTTGCTGTTCTTAATTTGACCCCATCAAGTGCAAGGAGGTAAGGGGTGTATTTTGAATGTTGTGTATAACTTAAGATAGCCTAGTCTGTTCATGATGATGCTGTCTATTTAAGAGGATTGAAGACGACATTGGGCAGATGAGGCAGCCTTGAACATCTGTGTGGATTTTCTCTTCTTTGTAAGGTGCCATGGAGTTGGATGAGAAAGCACTTCACTAGTTTCCCATTCAATTTGTGCTAGCCTAAAGTGCTGTTATGAAAAATGTGCAAGAGCTTCATATAAATGCTGAATTTCTCATTAGTGCAATGCAAATGAGTTCTCGGGGGATTTTCATGATTGTTTTGTCAAGGACTCATTGTGTGATCAGTTCTCCCATATTAAACAGAGTAGGTAGAAACTAGGAATATTCCAGTTATCATGAACAGAGTAGTAACCAATTGTTAATACCTATTTATAAATGTTTAGTGGCTGTTTTTAAAACATAATTATCAGCCAACTGCTATAAGCATGTGGCTGAACTTGGCAACAACCTTCCAGAACATTCCACAAAGGCAGTAAGATGATCAACACCCAAGTGCTTCCTGAGAGGTCTGGAATGCTCACTATTAGATTATCATCTGCAACAGAAACAATCATCTCCAAGAAAATTCCTTAGCCAATGGAATTGCAAATTATACCTATCTTACAAGATGATCTTTATGACTTTCCACTTAACTGCTGGAATAGAGAGGATGCAACTAGTGACACAAATGCAAGTTCAGGATAAATACTTCTTCAATTCCCACCTCCTCTACAGAGGCTTGATCACATGGCTGCCAATTCCTTTCAAATGTAAGACTATTTTTCCCATCTATCACCTTCACCCTCCTCTCTGACCTATCAACTTCTCCCCCACCTTCATCTACCTATTGCATTCTTAGCTACCCCACCCCCCTCGCACCCCCCCCCAGCCCCACCCCTTTCCCATTTATCTCTCAGCCCCCTGGCCGACAAGCCTCATTCCTGATTTGGGGCTTTTGCCCGAAACGTCGATTTTCCTGTTCCTTGGATGCTGCCTGATTTGCTGTGCTTTTCCAGCACCACACTGTCGACCCCCATATCCCTCTAAACCCTTCCTATTGATCCAGATGCCTTTTAAATGTTGTAATAGTACCAGCCTCCACCTCTGGCAGCTCATTTCCATACACGTACCACCTTTTGCATGAAAAGGTAGCCCCTTAGGTCCCTTTTAAAATGTTTAACCTCTCACCCTAAACCTAATCCCTCTAGTTCTGGAGTCCCTCACCCAAGGGAAAAGACCTTTTCTATTTACCCTCTCCATGCCCCTCATGGTGTTATAAACATCAATAAGGTCATCCCTCAGTCTTGAAGTGCTGCAGTCCTTGGGGTGTACAGACACCCACTGTACTGTATGGAAGGACCTCCAGGATTTCAATCCAGTGAAGTGAAGACATGGCAACGTACAGGTAGTTCCAAGTCAACAGTGTGCAACTTGGATGGGAACTGATTCACATTACATCGACTGAAATCAACACCTAACTTCAATTTACACATAAGAAGCCTCTGGCATGTAACAAAGTAATGAATCACCTTTATTTGTGCTCTACAAGCTGATTTTTTTTCTTTCACCAGAAAAATGATGCAGAAACTATATTTTACTAGAACTTCCACAAGAGACTTTTGAAAATACTTTTGCAAAGAAGAAACTAACTACGACTCTCCAATTGCTGACCAGGTGGCCAAGCATCACCCCAAAGGAATTTTAGGCGCTTAATACCAACTTTGGACATTGGACTCTATATCTTTTAGCAAGGACACAGTGCTAACTGTTTCAAAACCAGGGTGCAGAGACTGCACAATACCCAATTAGTAACAACATCTTATTGTATGTGTTTGCTCTGACAAATTTAGAAATTTTCAATTTCAAATGAACAAAAATCTTAATGTGAGAAAATCTTCAATGTAGTAGATACATTACCTGTTGTTGTCCAAGCTATATACAAAAAAAAAGGATAAATTGAACACAGTCTTGTGAAGGATGTAAATAAACCTTTTCTTTGCAAATATTTTCTGTGGTTAAAAATAGAGGACTCATTAGTTCAGTTTTCTCTATGGCTAGCATGTCATTCAGAATAATGCCCAACAGAATGGATTCAATTCCTATTCTGGTCCAAGAGACCTGGGACCTGCCTCCTTGCTTGTCTCTGAGACTGAAAAATAACAGACTCCATCACTGACAAAAACTGCAAAGAAAATTGCTTAGGTGAAACATTAGTGAAAATTGAGCCAAAAACCTGCCTTTGGGCACAGCACATGTGACATGGTGACAACATGTTTCAAAAATCTTCTGTTCAGGTTCCACTTACTAAAATCAATCTAAATGTTGCTATTGTAAAAATGGAAGTAGACTTCAGTTTCTGTCATCAACCTGATAGTCTGTGGGCCAAGTTCACAACATACTGATTACCACAGGTTTTGAATGATTTTTAACTTTGTCCACCCCGTCCAACACCGGCACTTCCAAATCGTAACAGATACTTTAACATGGTGTTAGAATCAGAATTTGTTTACTTGCATGTAAAAATTTTTAGTGAGCATTTGAAAGGGTGAGTGAAAATTGCTTAGTTCAATTTTCATGGTCTTCACTAGTTCAACCATAAATCTAGTTAAACATTTCTACTCTTGACTTAGATGAGTTTCTGATTTGCATAGAAAAAAATTCATACAGCCATTCTCCCTTTTGCATGTCCTTCCTACAATGTCCTGGATTGCACCTCATCAGTCTATTTTGTTTTTCACCCCTTACCGAACAGAAAATCCCAGGAAGGTAATGCCCAATTATTAATTTCGGGTATTCAGAACGAGAAGTAGTCCTTTAGTGAAATCAGCTACATATCTCCATTTTTGTTTCAAAAGCATTCTACCTCATGTGCTTTGCTTGCTCCTAAACTGTAAGTTATTTGTGTAGATTTGCTTTATTTGATGTAGTTGTCATGGGGGACTTCAACTTTCCAAATATTGGCTGGGAACACTATAGTACAAGTACTATAGATGGATCAGTTTTTTGTCCAGTGTGTACAGGAGGGCTTCCTGACACAGTAGTAAGAAGGCCAAGAAGGGGTGAAGCCACATTAGATTTGGTACTGGGTAATGAGCCCGGCAAGGCGTTAGACTTGGAAATAGGTGAGCACTTTGGTGAGAGCGATCATAATTCTGTTATGTTTACTTTAGTGATAGAAAGGGATAGGTGTATACCACTGGGCGGGAGTTACAGCTGGGGGAAAGGCTATTACGATGCGATTAGGCAAGATTTAGGAAGCATAGGATGGGGAAGGAAACTGCAGGGGATAGGCACATTAGAAATGTGAAGCTTATTCAAGGAAAAGCTACTGTGTGCTCTAGATAAGTATGTATCTGTCAGGCAGGGAGGAAGTTGTAGAGCGCAGGAGCTGTGGTTTACGAAGGAAGTGGAATCTCTGGTCAAGGGGAAGAAGAAGACTTATGTTAGGATGAGATGTGAAGGCTCAGTTAGGGCGCTTGAGGTTTACAAGGTAGCCAGGAAAGACCTAAAGAGAGAGCTCAGAAGAGCCAGGAGGAGATATGAGAAGTTGTTGGCGGGCAGGATCAGGGTAAACCCTCAGGCTTTCTATAGGTATTTAAGGAATAAAAGAATGACAAGAGTAAGATTACGGCCAATCAAGGATTGTAGTGAGAAGTTGTGTGTAGAGTCAGAGGAGATAGGGGAAGAACTAAATGAATATTTTTCGACAGTATTCACTCTAGAAAATGACAACGTTGTCGAGGAGATTACTGAGATACAAGCTACCAGACTAGGTGGGATTGACGTTCACAAGGAAGAGGTATTAGAAATCCTGCAGAATGTGAAAATAGATAAGTCCCCTGGGCCAGATGGGATTTATCCTGGGATCCTCTGGGGAGCCAGGGAGGAGATTGCTGAGTCTTTGGCATTGATCTTTAAATAGTCATTGTCTCCAGGAATAGTGCCAGAAGACTGGAGGATAGCAGATGTGGTTCCCCTGTTCAAGAAGGGGAGTAGAGACAATCCTGGTAATTATAGACCAGTGAGCCTTACTTCAGTTGTTGGTAAAGTGTTGGAAAATCTGATAAGAAATAGGATTTATAATCATCTAGAAAAGAATAATTTGATTAGGGATAGTCAGCACAGTTTTGTGAAGGGTAGGTTGTGCCTCACAAACCTTATTGAGTTCTTTGAGAAGGTGGCCAAACAGGTAGATGAGAGTAAACCAGTTGATGTGGTGTATTTGGATTTCAGCAAGGCGTTCCATAAGGTTCCCCACAGTAGGCTTTTGTACAAAATGCGGAGGAATGGGATTGCGGGAGAGATAGCATTTTGGATCAGTAATTGACTTGCTGAAAGAAGACAGAGGGTGGTGGTTGATGGGAAATGTTCATCCTGGAATCCAGTTACCAGTGGTGTACCACAAGGGTCAGTGTTGGGTCCACTGCTGTTCGTCATTTTTATAAACGACCTGGATGAGGGCATAGAGAGGTGGGTTAGTAAATTTGCAGACGACACAAAGGTTGATGGAGTTGTGGAAAGTGACGAAGGATGTTGTAGGTTACAGAGAGACATAGATAAGCTGCAGAGCTGGGCTAAGAAATGGCAAATGAAGTTTAATGCGGATAAGTGTGAGGTGATTCACTTTGGTCAGAGTAACCAGAATGCAAAGTACTGGGCTAATGGTAAGGTTCTTGGTAGTGCAGATGAGCAGAGAGATCTCGGTGTCCAGGTACACAAATCCTTGAAAGTTGTCACCCAGGTTGATACGGTTGTTAAGAAGGCACACAGTGTTTTAGCTTTTATTAATAGAGGGATCGAGTTCCAGAACCATGAGGTTATGCTACAGCTGTACAAACCTCTGGTGCGGCTGCACTTGGAGTATTGTGTACAGTTCTGGTCACTGCATTATAAAAAGGATGTGGAAGCTTTAGAAAGGGTGCAGAGGAGATTTACTAGGATGTTGTTTGGTATGAAGGGAAGGTCTTACGAGGAAAGGCTGAGGGGGCTTGAGGCTGTTTTCGTTAGAGAGAAGAAGGTTGAGAGGTGACTTAATAGAGACATATAAGATAATCAGAGGGTTCGATAGGGTGGACAGGGAGAGCTTTTTTCCAAGAATGGTGACGGTGAACACGAGGGGGCATAGCTTTAAATTGAGGGGTGATAGATATAGGACAGATGTCAAAGGTAGTTTCTTTACTCATATAGTAGTAAGGGTATGGAATGCTTTGCCTGCAATGGGAGTAGATTCGCCAACTTTAAGTACATTTAAGTCGTCATTGGACAAGCATTTGGACGTACATGGAATAGTGTCGGTTAGATGGGCTTCAGATTGATGTGACAGGTTGGCGCACCATCGAGGGCCGAAGGGCCTGTACTGTGCTGTAATGTTCTATGTTCTATCGATTATCAGCCACTTGCATTGAACTGTATATATGCGGGCACAGTTCCAATATGTAAAAGACATTTAGATAAGTACATGAATAGGAAAGGTTTGGAGGGATTTGGACCAGGAGCAGGCAGGTGGGACTTGGTTAGTTTGGGATTATGTTCAGCATGGATTGCTGGACCAAGAAGTCTGTTTTTGTGCTGTATGACTCTATGATACCATTATCCATTATTAGATCTCATAGCATATTCCCAATTAGTTAACTTTGTTTATTCACTGGAAGAAAGTCAGTTTTTAAAAGTAACTTATTTCTCTTTAATCCATTGAATTCCTGACCATCATAAAATATACTAATACTTGCAGCAGGTAACATATTAGTTTTTTTGAAAAAAAAGGAATTAATTCACTTTGACAAAAAAAGTTCTGTAAAACTAGAATGTAAATTTCACTTTGAGACAGTTAATTATATTGTTATTTCACAGTGCAGCCTTGCAATTGCAGAAATAATTACAACAGCAGGAGGGCCACAAAATTGGAACGACAAAAAAGAATCAAAGTATGACTTGCCTGAATTACTCATGTGCTGACTCAATTTTTGTATTACCAATCCTGTAAATTTTGAGAATCAAGCCATGCAAAAATAAAACTGAGGCTTGGAGCAAGGGGAGATAAAATGTAATTCATGCCTTTGTTTGAATCAAACAGAAAGTTACATGTCTGTGACTAATTGTGACACTGCAATGTTTCCACCCTGGAAGATTTGAAAAGCAATTCTTGGCCAAGTTGAACTTGCTGACATCGGCAACAGGAGGATAATAGGTTTCTCAATATCTTCAAAGTTGAAGCAAGGAATAAGATCAGCCAGGATATCTGCTCTTGATCTAGGGACCAATGTTCCTGCCTACATCATCTGGAAGGTATGTAGAAGAAAGTAGTTAAGCTCAGCTGGTTCATTTTATAAAAACAGTCACCATCAATTCAGCCGTCACAAAGGCTGAGTAGTTGGCTCAGGTTGCAGGGTAATCAATGGAATAGATAATTGGATTGGGGCTGGACAGGTGGTGCATTAGGCTGGACATCACTAATGATCACTGACCTGAGTCAGAGATTAACACAGAGAATACTGAAATAAATATCATACAGTGGGCCTCAACTTCCAACTTGGGATCAGGATCAGTGTAAAATATTTTCAAAGGGATTCAGGTAATGTAAATCTGACTATCAAAAGCTTTAAGTGTTCAGGGCACTGACTGCATGTTGTGCTGTTGGATCAGACAATCCAGTCCATTATTTCTTTTGAAATCTGCCTGTTATAATTTCAACATCTGTCACTGAAACAAAAATCACTTTCTTACAATTCATTTATTCCATGGTGGCCCTTGCAAAGGATTCAAGGTTTATCGCAACGCTAAACTGCTTCTTTCTGAAGTTAGCAAGTTTGGAGGATTTAGCTAGGCGGAGCAGGCTCTTTTCATTCTAGATTATGCTAATCATCCACCTCATTTCCATTTTCCCCAGGGATCTCCACTAAAATGAGAGGCTTATGCAGTGTCATTGTCCATTGAAGTTGCTATGGACAATGTGGCAGTGAGAGAGGTCCTCGGCATTAACGGCAGTCTTCTCGACTAGCAGTGAGAGAGCTGCTCCTGAGTTGGAGGCAGCCAGTGGTGCAAGAAGGAGCAAGCAGCCCATGGCAGTGGTGAGGTCAATCCCTTGTGAGGAGTGTGAGTCCAGAATGGCCAGGCGCTTTAGGACAGTGGCGTTGAACTGTTAATTGTGTTTCTTTGTTTCCTACTTTTTAGTAAGAAGAACAATAGCATTTAACTTTATAACTTTGTTTTCTTTTCTGCTTTGTACCAAACTTCTGAACCTAGATACCTTTGTACCCAGGCTGGTACTATAAGTGGCAACTTGTAAACTTCTCACTGTCCTCATGCAAGCACATGTGGCAATAAAACTAAACCTAATTCAAATGGAGAGTACACTCTGTTATCATCTTGATCCGTAGAATTGAGATTTGTGTATGATTGCACTTTCCTGACAGCTTTATCAAAATATTTTCATTCAAACATAATGCATTTTAATTTTCAGCCCAAAGAATAGCTTTCAAATAACTTAGGCCATATAATTGCCATACAAATTTTACCATGCTTAACTAATTGTTTCATTTCATTCGCCCTGAGATTAGGTAACATTCCAAGTTTGCCTTTCACTTGCTATCCACACCTTCAATCCTTCCATCTCTCTCCTGCCATCCATATCTTATTCTTAATATCTACATCATTTCCATCAATCTCACTTCATCCCTGACAAAAAAAAATCTCATCAGCTGCAGTAACTTTGTTGTTGGGTTCTTGCACTGTTGTATTGTCCACCAGAGTCCTAACATGCAAGCACCACGCATCCCAATCCTACAGAACCCACTTGCCTTCATATGCACCAGGTACTAGCCATCAACCAAATCCACCACTAGATAGGAAAGTTAAACTTAGAAATCAAAACCTTCAGGACAGACATAACACTGAATTGTATATTTCTGGATTGCCACATTGAATATTATTCAATGTTTATCTGGTTCTGCCTTATCTGATTCTGTTATATGCCAAAGTAACTCATCTAAACTTGACATTATTCCACGGTTGGATTTGGATTTGCAAGTCTAACCAAAAAAAAACACTTTTTGCACAATGGTAAAATGATGCCAAGTTACTGAAAAAATGAGGAGTATGCATTAAACGCAATTGTTAAAAATAAAATGAGCACATTTTCTTGGTCACTTTATTTTTGTTTTCCAAATTCTCCAATTGTGACACTTCTCCTGATTTGACAGCTGGATCTTGTGCTTGAATCCAGAGCAATGGGTCATTGTAAACCTTTTTAGTGCCTTGTTTATCTACTTCTCACTTCTGTTTTCAGTTGATTTTGATGAGTTTTATTTCCACCCAAAAATGCTCTTTTAATACATTAAACATCAATTAAAAATATACAAAATAAATCAAAAGTGTCTCATGACATTCAGGAAGGGCCTATTATTTGAACTCAATGAAGGAGTGACCATATGAAGCATGGCCAATAAAGAATTGCAAGAAAGATGGGCAGGAAGGAAGTTTACTTTTGTTTTTGCTTCGTCTGTCTTTCTCTACATATTCTTGTAAAACTACAACATACTCCATTATAAGCACAAGGTGCTTTCACCAGCAGAGGAAGGAACAACAAAATACAGGAACTAAAAGCAGAATACAATATTCCAACAACAAGGTAGAACAAATTCAGGACATATTCAGCATTTCAATCAAAGGTTGGGTAGTTTAACTGTCATGTATTGAACTCCACGTAATTAAGTCTTGCCTCAGAATTCCAGCTAACTTTACCAGCCATTCATCCATTTTAAGATCGATGAAATGAACAAGATGTGCGTTGAAAATAGAAGGTCACCTTTTTGATTTGATTTATTGTTGTCACGTGCACTGAGATACAGTGATATGTGTGGTTTGTGTGCTCTATAGGCAGATCATACCGTACAAACTGCATCAGCAGATCAGAGTGCAGAATACATTGTTATAGTCACAAAGAAGTTGCAGATATAGAGATCAACACTAACATTTGAAAAGTCTGATAGCAGCAGAGTAGAAACAAGACTTGAATCTGTTCATATGTGTATTCAAACTTTTATATATTCTGCCCAATGGAAAAGAGAGGAAGAGAGTATAACTGGGATGGGACGAGACTTTGATTATGTTGGTAGTTTTTCTAAAGCAGCAAGAAGTATAGATTCATGATGTACAGCATGGAAACAGACCCTTCAATTCAACTTGTCTATGCCAAATATCCTATATAAATCTAGTCCCATTTGCCAGCATTTAGCCCATATTCCTCTAAACCCTTCCGATTCATATACCCATCCAGGTGCCTTTTAAATGTTGTCATTGTACCAGTCTCCACCATTTCCACTGGCAGCTAATTCCATACATGCACCACCCTCTGCATGAAAAGTTGCCCCTTATGTTCTTTTTAAATTCTTCCCCTTTCACCTTCAACCTATGCTCTCTAGTTTTGGACTCCCCTATCCTGGGGCAAAGGACTTTGCCTTTAACCTATCCATGCCCCTCATGATTTTACAAACCTCTATAAGGTCACCTTTCAGCCTCCGACTCTCCAGGGAAAACAGCCCCAGCTTATTCAGCCTCTCCCTAAAGTTTAAATCCTCCAAACCTGGCAGCATCCTTGTAAATCTTTTCTCAACTTTTTCAAGTTTCACAACATTTTTACCCTATAGCAGGGAGACCAGAATTGCACGCAGAATTCCAAAGCGGCCTAACAAATGTCCTATACAGTTGCAATATGACCTCCTAACTCCTATATTCAATGCTCTGACCAATAAAAGCAAGCATTCCAAACACCTTCCTCATTATCCTGTCTACTGGGACTCCACTTCCAAGGAACTATGAATCTACACTCCAAGGTCTCTTTGTTCAGCAAAACTCCTTAAGATCTTATCATTAAGTGTTCAAGTCCTGCCCTGATTTGCCTTTCCAAAATGAACACCACACATTTATCTAAATTTAACTCCATCTGCCACTCCTCAGCCCATTTGCCCATCTGATTAAGATCCCATTGTACTCTGATATAACCTTCTTTGCTGTCTGCTACACCTCCAATTTGATGGAGTCAGTGGATGGAAGGTTGGTTTGCATGATGGACTGGGCTATGTTCACGACTCTCTGTAGTTTCATGCAGTTTAGTGCAGAGCAGTTGCCACACCATGCGGTGACACATCCAGACAGGATGCTTTCTTTGGTGCATCTATAAAAATTGATGAGTCTTTGCGGACATACCTAATTTCCTTCGACTCCTGAGGATAGAGGTGTTATTGTGCTTTCTTGATGATTACATCAACATGGGTGGACCAGAACAGATTGCTGGTGATCATCACTCCCAGGAACTTGATGTTCTCAATCATCTCCACCTCAGCAGCATTGATGCAGACAGGGGAGTGCCCTCCACTCTACCTCCTGAAGTTAATGACCAGATCCTTCATTTTGTTGATGTTGATGGAGAGATTGAGTGCTGACAATCTCATGGTCTGGTAAAGTATAAAGAGAACAGTCTCTTTCCTGTTCTCCACCTCAGTGTTGTTTGAGATCCAACTTACAATGCTGGTGTTGATGGCAAACTTGTGAATGAAGTTGAAGACGGAGTTTGGCCATATGGTTGTGAGTGCACCAGGAGTATAGTAGTGGGCTAAGTATGCAGCCTTGTGGGGCACTGATATTGAGGATTATCTGGACTACAGTCTTGTCTGCTTGGCATGGAACTGGAGAGTATTAATTTGCCATTCAATTGGCTGATCATATTTTAATATTCAGCATTCTTGCCAAACGTCTGATGGTATTTGATTTTACAGACTAATGTGATAATTTTACTTTATTTCTTCCTTACTTATTTACAAGAAACAAACACTTATTTAAAATTATGTCAGATTATGTTTCTTCGCATAGAAGGATACCTCACAAAATGGGCTCATGGATTGCAATACACAATTGCAATGCAACTGTTGCTTCCACTGCAAATGACACAGCAACTTTACGCTGCCTACTAATTTGCACAATTGCTAAAGGCAGCCCAGTACTAAATGTGCTGTTGTGCCTGCATGATTCACCAAGGTTTCTAATTACATGAGCTGAAAATTCCTGAAGAAGGGCTCATGCCTGAAACGTCGATTCTCCTGCTCCTTGGATGCTGCCTGACCTGCTGCGCTTTTCCAACAACACATTTGTAGCTCTGATCTCCAGCATCTGCAATCCTAACTTTCTCCTAATTACATGAGGTTCACAGCATTTCAAATGGCTTATATTGGCCAGTTAGCTTTGATGTTTAGAGAATGAAGCTAGCAATGTCAAGACAACATTGCTGGCATCCACACCAGACTTTAATTCTTAAGAGCTCCAATTATTTCCTGATCTTTCTTAACTGTTCCAGAGATGGTGTCATAACGTGTTGAAACTGGTTGATTAAAAATATCTACATTACCTTAATCCAGCCTTCACCTCTTAAAGGTGTCTTCTAGCACTATCAAGTCCTCCAGCTATTAGTGGACTGCAAAAGGGGAAGGAAGCCCTGTGTCCTTGGGGGATCCATGTGGTTCTCCAGATATTGGTTGCGAAGTTAAGGGGAGCAAATAGGTGTAGAAGTTAATTCAATATGGTCATGGCTGATCTGACTATAGCTTTAACTCCACTTTTCTGTCTGTATCCCTCTCATCCATTCTGCCCCACATGTAACTCTTAATTCTCATGTTGAAGAAGTAAGTAACTCAGCTAAATTGCCCGTAGTGTTAGGTGAAGGGGTAGTGTAGGGCTATGGGTGGGTTGCGCTTCGGCGGGTCGATGTGGAGCTGAGGGCCTGTTTCTACATTGTAAGTAAGTAATCTAAAAGTAAGTAAATCAGTAATCTATCACTGAATATATTCTGACCCAGCCACTACATGAAAGACTAATGAAAGCCTGAAACAAGAAATTCCTCTTAACTTGATCATAAAGTGGGATTGCCCTTAGTTTTAAAGTATGCTTTCTATTTAAGTATCCCCCATAAGAAAAAGTATTCTTCCTGCATCTATCTTTTCCTACAGTAACAGGAATCTGTTAGAATCTTGCATTTTAATAAGGTCACTTCTGTTCCTCTAAATTTCAATTCTTAAATGCCCAACCAGCTCAACCATTTCTCATATTAAAATTTCTTCCTACCCAGAATCAGCCTAGGGAATCTCCTAATGCCTTTTTCGTAAGGCAACCAAAACTATACAGAATACTGTCTTGTCAATCCCTTTACAGGTGTAGTGAGACTTCCCTAATGGTTTTATATTCATTCCATCTTCTGTGGAATAAAGGTCATCATTCCATTTGGTATCTGCAGGTTAAATTTTGTGAATCATACAAGGACCATCTAATCCCACTGCATAGCAGCATTCTTCAGTCATTATCTAAATAATGTTCTCCTTCTTCTATTCTCCCTTAAGCTGACAGCCTAATATATACATTTCTTCCATTATATTTAATCTGGCAATATTTTACTCAATCTCATAATTTATTCATATCTCTTTGCAGACTATTTGTATCTTCCTCGCACCTTTCTTTCCTACCAATCTTTACATCATCAGCAAACTTGGTTTCTGTCTTGTCATCCAAGTCATCAATACAGATCATAAATACTTGAGGACCCAGCATGGATTCCCCACAGCTTTTCACTCATTACAGTTGCCATCCTAAAATGAAATGATTACCCTCCTTATCCACTTGCTGAACTTCTGCCAATCACAGAGCTGGAACAAGAGCAAAGTGCAAAGGTCAGCATCAAATTGCACCATTTTGATATTGATCTTTGCTGCAAAAAGTAAAACATATTGAAAATGGATGGTGACAGCAAGAAAGTGGTTTCATTGACAGCATTCTTTACATTTCTATAATAAATAGTTAAATTCTGGGACAACTGCAGCTGTCAATATCACAGCTAATTTGGTTTTAAATTAGCAATGATGGCATTAATAAGACATCAGTCGAGGCTGACCCTTAAACTTCCTGAGAAATGTTTGAGACGATGCAAATGAATTATCATTCAGCATCCATGAAAAAAACTGCCATTTCATCTGTCATCCTTCAGGAAAACCATTTTCTGCAGTCATAGTCATGCCAAAGTGCACAGATATTGAGTTAAGGTAGCTATATAGGTGGCACGGTGGTTAGCAGTGTGGCCTCACAGCACCAGAGACCCGGGTTCAATTCCCGCCTCAGGCGATTCTCTGTGTGGAGTTTGTACATTCTCCCCATGTCTGCGTGGGTTTCTTCTGGGTGCTGTGGTTTCCTCCCACAATTCAAAAATGTGCAGGTTAGGTGAATTGGCCATGCAAAATTTCCTTTAGTGTAAATGTAGGGGGATGGGTCTGGGTGGGTTACTCTTCAGAGGGTCAGTATGGACTTGTTGGGCCGAAGGGCCTGTTTCCACACTGCAATCTAATCTAAAAAATTGTAGTTCCAATTTCAATTCACATATCCATCTCATCTTTACTTCTGAAGTTGGACTTTGAGATTGCTTAATGCCACTGACATTCAGCTTCAGAAGTTAGTTGTCAGTTTTGTCAATCTTAACATGAGCTATGAATGACTCAGAGGTGCTCATTGAAATGCAATTAGTTAGAACTGGAGAAAGGAAACATGGATAAATCTAAATAGGCTGAATTAAGCAACTCTAATTCAATATTCTTCCCTGATGACTTTAGGAAACATATGATTATTACCAATCTGCAATACAACAACCAGAGGTGCTAAAAATCTGATCAGGTTTCATAGGACAAAGGACCATGAAAATGTCAATTTGAAAAGAAAGAGCTCCCAATTAAAAGAGGAAATAACTTTTAATCTTGACCTTGATTAAATTAAAATCAACTCATGTTCAGGAATCAACAAAAACATTAAAAAGTACATAGTCAGTTGTTAAACAACTTGTCATCCTCCATCAATAACAACCCTGCTTTAATTTATATCTCAATGTAAAAAAAAGGGAGCGAGGTGTTCCAGATCAAATAGATTAGAATTGGCTCCTATCTCCCCATGCTAACGTGCTTAGTATTGGAATTGATAAAATGGAACAGTAGAAAAGATTCTCAGTATCTACGCTGGAAAATTAATTGTTATTCAACATCAAATAACAATCCTGATAAAAACGTATGGTGCAGATGCTTTGAGTACGTAACTTGATAAAAAAAGGATACTTTGATATCAAAATCTTTATTTCAAAAATAAATTGCCTTAAACCTTTTTTTTGAAAAATAGTCTATTTGAATTCACAGTTGCATTTGTCACACTGTTCCATGTTTTAATTCTGCATCAATGCATTCTTCAGATATAAAATAGTAGAAAGCAGAATGCGATCATTTCTTTGATGTAGTACAGAGTGCTTTAATCATGTTGACAGAATCGTTGGCTGGGAATTTGACTTTTCACAAAGGTCTACTTACTTCTGTATGAAGATGTACCATGTTTTGCTCCTTGACGATTGCAGTTGTGATTCTCCAACAGAAATAAAATGTAACACGATTACCATTTTGCAACTTTTTGTATTATTCAAGAAATATATTCTGAATAGCATCTCCTGATGAGTGAATTGAAATGCCATAGTTTAAACTTCAATCTTGGGTGAATAGCGAGTAGTGAGCTACTCTGATTAATTTTTGCTTTATTATTAAGTAGCATATCAACAAGATATTACCAGAAATTTAGGAATCTTACAAGTCTCACCTAATAGTTATTTCAGCTATCTTTCCAACGGGCAAGTCAAAGGTAATGATATTGTGAGAAAAGTTTTGTTTTGAGCAGGTGACATAGTGTGTAATGCTTTTCCATTGATATCTGTGCAACCTATTCAAGCTGATGAGATTGTTGAGATGTTATCGTCGTCATTTGTGGGTTCTGAACAAAATTATGGACTGTGGCTTTTAACTAAGTCTTTCTTAGTTTTGACATGTTCTTCAGCACAGACATATATATGGTTCATGTGGTCTATACCTCTGTTTCGTAAATTTGCTTGGATTATGGAGGATATTCAGCAGGCTGGTAGACTGAAGAAATTCTCCTATGATTGACTAAACTCTGAGCATCAATTACCAAAACTTCCTTCTGTTTAACCAATTATTCATTGCAAATTACAATGCCTTGGAAGCACAATTTACATTGCATCTTTTCTCCCCTTTCCTTAGCTTGGGACCATGCAGAGGCATTATGTGGATGGTGGGCATCCTTCAGAAACTAGTCCAGGAGGCAATTTATTTTTGAATGGAATTTAATGCTGATTGACTGTTTGTTTGAATGGAAGCTTGACTGAACTGAGCCTTACCTGCCATGCACACATATTTGTGTGAGGGCATGTATGCCTATGCATTCACAAGGTCTCAATATGAGCTGTAATGCATTGGTTCAACCCAGCTAGGAGAATTTAACTCCCCTCAGATGGTGATTGACTGTGGGATCTTGCTGGGCAGTAAGGCATAGATAATTTCTGATTGAATCCATTGTGTTATTATACATGTACTAAGGCAATCTTTAGATGCATGTTTTTCTTTGCTTTTCTTAACAATATTGAAACAAATATTTATGTATGGGTAATTATACTGTGACATTTGCTTCATATGTGTAGAATGCAGAGACAATGCTTTAGTGATTGTAGTTAACAAACCCTACAATTTTAATAAAAGTGAAGGAATAAGACATTATTATTATTTCATTCACCTGATGGATCATTGTGGAGTTAGGAGATTTCTGGCTGGCCTAATACAGTGCTGTATCGTCAATTCCTGCTGTAACATATGTCTAAGAGGTTTTCAGGTGCAGCAAATATATGAGTAGTCTCCAAAAGATAATGCATTATCCTTCATTAACTGCCAACCTGACAGTCATTTTAGCACAAAACATATACCATTGTTAGAAAGGAGATGTTAAAAGCTACAAGGCAAGCTGTAAGGCTTTTATTTGCCTAACAATGGCAGGACTGGATCAGAATTTAAGGAGGTACCGTGTGTGAGTACTATCGAGGATTTCAAGAACAATCATTGGAGCATACAACAACTCCAAAAAATGCAAGTGAATGTCATTTCAGGATCCTTGTCTGCCCACCAACAAATAGCAACACTGTCTTAACAGCATATAATGCACCGTGAGTTAAGCAATGGTAAGAACAGTGGTATTTGACACTTTTGTGTTTGAACTAAATACATTTATTGTTCTCAGGGGTTTTCGGTAAACTATAAAGCTTGTAAAATTTTCATCCTGAATGTTCACTTGAACTGTGAGAAAATTACCCTTAGCTGTAATAATGATAAATTTTTCAAAATTGGTTGTGTCTGAAGAGAGCATTATGAGCATTTTAACCCTCAGGGAAATACTAATGGTTACAGGTCTCTCACTGGCACTCGTAGAGGTGAAAGCAATTTGAGGTAATGAAGTCAGGGCATTGCACAAGTACATTGACACTTTAGAAGATATTGATAAGTATGTTTTTTTTTCTTCTGGTAAATAAGACTTGTGGCAATGTTGAAGATATCAGTTCTGTGATATGACCTGTCCATGAAATGCTTATCTGAAATTATGTATAACTTGCTACAGCAATTAAATTTAAATAAGTGGTTGTAAATACAGAAAGGATAACCAATTTTGTCCATTTCTTGAGATACATCTATGTTTATTTTGAGATATGCATGACTTGGTGCTGCTATATGTCGATAATTTTGATCAGATTGACTTCACAAATTGTATTCTTGGGTTCCTGAGAATTAGTTTTACAATGTTCTTGTCATTTCTCTACATCTAGTCTGAAGGCAATAAAACACAAAGACATGGTTCCACGTAATAGGTAAGGTAATCATGCTGAAATGGTTAATGTTGCATAAAGCTCCATCCCAGATGATAATATCATACAGAGTTTAGGGGGGCATAATAAACATCTGAAGGTTTCATGGGGTTCAGAAGTATATTCACTGGTCTCCCCATAGTCTTAGCAACTATATCTAACAAACAAATTAAACTTCTCCCTAATTGCTATCATGCAATAAACTACTTCTTGTTAAGACAAAAGCATCTTGTTGAGACTCAGTCGTGATTGATCCTCTACTACTATAAAGAGAAAGTGAGGACTGCAGATGCTGGAGATCAGAGCTGAAAATGACTTGCTAGAAAAGCGCAGCAGGTCAGGCAGCATCCAAAGAACAGAGAATCAACGTTTCGGGCATGAGCCCTTCTTCAGGAATCCTGAAGAAGGGCTCATGCCCGAAACGTCGATTCTCCTGCTCTTTGGATGCTGCCTGACCTGCTGTGCTTTTCCAGCAACACATTTTCACCTCTACTACTATAAATCAATGATACTCTTGGATTCAGTCAAAGGAAAAAGGATTAGTGGTATTATCCTACTACCCACCAGTAGCACATGGTGATCAGTGATGGGCATTGTTGTTTATTACCATGATGTAAAATGCTTAAACAAATTAATTGAACCCAGGGAAATCAGTTTCTAGAATACAGTGATTTTAAGGCTTTAAGGATTTTAACACTTTTAGAACTACTCACACTGACAGTCAGCAGCTCTCAGTACTTGAACAAACAGCAATCAGCAGGAGCATGTGAAAAGACCAAAAGCCAAGAACCAACATTCCAGGTTAAACACTTTACCTAAAAAAAACACAGAAGAAGCAATGTGGGCTTTAAAGAGCTAAAACACTAGTTCGACTTGACAGCCACAGATTTAATCCAGAAATAAAGCTCTGTAGGAGCATTACAAGCTAAAGGTTCAGCTAGCAAGTAAACATATTGGAGATCCGTGAGTCTCCAGAAAAGTTAGGCAATTAGAATTCTTTAAATTAACAGAGCAAAGAACAAATGATAAGAGAGAAAAAAACAGTATACGCTGCCACTGTCTTGAACAGACACCATGAGACATTGTTGCAGGAGTGAAATCAAGATTCTCAGAAGGCCTTATGCTGAGATTCACAGCAGTAGGAAAATCACTAAGTGACAAGAAGAGATGAATCTAACAGAAGAAAAGAGTTAGAAGACTTTTGAAGCTATGATATGAGTGGGATAATTCAAACTGCTTGAAGAAATATTTAAGGCTGTAGGCTTTAATGGCGAAGTCTTGAAAAATTGAGTATTTTGTGATGGACTACAAAAAGTAAGAACCTAACCATTTTTTGCTTAGAAAAGGTAGGCATCACCATTCTGACCAAAATAAAATGAGAGAAACCCCTTGATACGCAGTACAAGGCAAGGCTATTTAACAGAATTAAACATCCTAAAAGGAGAAAAATACTGCATGGCTGTACTGCACAATTGAAAAAAAAATTAAGATAAGGAAAGTAGAACAGCATTACTATTGAAAGAAGTAAAGCCTGAAAGAGAAAAAAGATTACAACAGCATTGAAATACTTCAAAATTTAAATGTTTTAAAGCAAGATAAGTACACAATCACATCAGTGTGAGCGAAGCACTCATATTAGAGAAAATAATTAATGCATTCAAATGGGAAGCTGATGATCCAACAAATTTGGGTTTGACCATACCTGTTTAAATCAGGTGCCATCTCATTAATTTTAAATTGGATGCAGGGGTGAATTTCACTGTCCTACAGACTGAATCCCATAATGTAGCATACAACCTATGGAAGTAAAATTACAAATACCACTACTGGTAGCTGAACTCTCTAGATTGAGGATATCCAACAAACAACAGCAAAGAAAAGATTGTAAAAGAATTGAAAATGCATGTGTTCTACAATTAACAATTCTCACTTTTATGCCTGCATGTATGGCTTGATCAATCAACATCCTTGAAGTTATGGAAAGTGTTCAACTAATTGTGCGAGACAGCAAATAGTTCAAGGAAAATTGAGTTCATGCCAAGTCTATTCAAAGAGCAGAGAATGACTCGTCCAGGAATAAATTAGCAACCTTCAACCAATCAAGGGACAACTAGGAGAAGATTTTATTAAATTTCCTATGATTGCAGCAGAATTCAAAAATAATTTATTAAGGCTACTGATGTTGGTGTAGAGAATTAGTTCATATTGTCAACAATAAGGAAATCTATAACTACAGAATGGTAGGAAATGGTTTAGATACTGAGCCTCATTGAAGAACTCAGAGGACAGAATTTAGGAACGTTTGTGAAAAGGAGAAAATACTGATAACAGACATGAGCAGTGCAATCCAGTTAAGCTCACTGAGGAATATTTATCTGATATTGTTCAGACAGCAAACCACCTGCAGAAGGATTTGTCACAAGTTTGAATTTGATGTCACATGATGAAACAAAACATGTTTAAGAAGTGAATTTCAACTCCTCTTCAGCAGCCTTCTACACCATGACTGAAAAAGAAGAAATGTCTGTCTTACCTCAACCACAGAGGGTAGATGAAGACATCCAATCTAACCAATCATTTGAAGTCACGAGGTTATATATTTCAGCACAATTTTATTAGCGAATTGAGACTAAAGATTTGCTCACTCAAAAGGAAGATGAACTGCATTGAATCCCATGGAAGCCAGAATTGTCCATAGATTCAAGGCACTATCAAAATGAAGAAATTATCTGGCTCAGAAATCCAGGATATCGCTCAGAAGAAAGTACGTTTTTCCATTGAATAGAAACTTGCATGGTGTACTCATGAAATACTATATATACTCATGTAGAGGTCAAGTTTTGAAGACTTTTCTTAGGTTGAAATTAGGGGTTCGACTTATACATGAGGTATTGTTTTCGAGGGGATGAAATTCATGCTTGGCATGAGTCAAAAAATGGACAAGCAAGAGCCAGATCTCTATATAAAATAACAAACAAAAAAAGGAAAAAAGAATTATGGCCGTTATTGAATATTTATCTACAAAATAACTGTCTCCATTCTGTCTGCTATGGTAGAATGGTATTGTTGTACTGTATTCCAGTTATCAGTATTGTAAAGTGCGTTTAGGTGTATACATATGTACAAAAGTTAATAAGCATACCAGCAGGTGGTCAGACCATCTACCGGGGGTATTTGTACAACACACAATTCATGAAATAAAAACAGATGAGCAGTAAAAACAAAAAAAAGGAATTTGATAGTATTTTAATAAAAAGACGTGAAACTGTTAATAATCTACGATAAACATATTACATCAAAAAACTGTTATTCACAGCAAAAAAACTCTTCTCACCATATATAACAAATATTATGGGATAGCTGCTTAAAACAAAAATTACTGGTACATGCAAAAGTCCATTAGAATCCTTCAAATTCATTGTCCTCATCAATTGCATCACTGAATAATTCATTCCAGTCGTCTGGGTCGAGAATACCACTGTATGGATCAGCTTCATCTGCATTCTCAAGGGGACCATCAATTGATTTGTCATCACTTCCATCTGACCACAAATAGTCACCCTCCATACCATCTAAAGCATTAGAAATTCCACATGTTTTGAAGGCTTTCACAATAATTTCAGTTTTCATCTCTTTCTCAGACTCAACAATCCACTCATATACAGTTGCGAGTCATGAAGCACGCATGTTGCCACCCTTTGTGAAGCTTTTTCCCTCTTCTTGCATTCAAGTGTCCCATTTCTTTAGTACTAAGTCCTTAAAAGGTTTATTCATGCTAACATCCAGTGGCTGCACCATGCTCATCAGGCCTGCAGGAATCATTGTGATGTCAGTATTGTTAGCTCGAAGTTCACTGATAACACTTTTCACACTGTGTGGTCTGAACATATTCCAAACCAGTAAGCTTTTCTCCTTTCTAAGTCCACCTGGTCACATATTCCAGACTCCCTAATCCAAGTCTTGCAGCCACCCTTTTCCATAGATGAGGATAACCATGTCTTTCAGAAATTTCTGTTTGGGCGGAATTTTCCTGTGAAAAATCACCATAGGCTTTAACTTTATTCTATCTGACAGACAACCAGGTACCACAATGAATCAACTCCTTTCGTGGCTCGTCGTCTTAACCAAAGCTGTTTTTGCTCTAATCTTGTTCATAGTACTGTTCCCTGGCTGATCAAAGTTCATTGGGGTTTTGTCCATATTGCAAATGCATGGGAGCCTGTACCCATTTTTGTTCCGTCTTCTGATTACAATAGAATGGAACCCTATTAACTTGTCATTAAGTTCTGCTGGTAGACATTGGGCAATCTTGGTCTTCTGTCTAAGCACTAAATCATGCCTTTTCATAAACCTATTCCACCACCCAGCACTGGCTTTGAAATCACTGAATCTATCTTTTTTTTTGTTTTGTTTTTGGTTCGTATTTTTATACATTGTTCAGTCACCATGCTTCCATTCTGACGATACTGAATTACCCAGTCAACAATCTTTTCTAATTGTGGCCATTTGCTCAGCTTTCTTTGGTTGGCATACTTCTGTTTTGGCATAGCCTTTAATTGTGTGGCTTTTTTCCTCCAATATCTGACACTATTTCAGAAACACGGAACTCCCTTTCAGCTATGCTACTGTTGTTCTTCTCCACAACTTCAATAACTTTTAATTTAAACTATGCTGTGTAGTTGTTTCTTCATGATGCCATTTGCCAGAAAAAAAGGAAGAATTTTACAATAACTTCAGAGCAAACTGTGCCAACACCTAGTTCTAACAAACTGAGGCAACAGCGGGCAAACAAGGTTGAGGGTTGGCATAAGATGCTGTAGACATTTGCATGCACAGGTCAAAATATATGTGTGTAAATATTACTTAAATAAACATATACAGTGTGTAGTCACCAAGATTCAATTTTAATGATTTGAAAATCGCATTGTGCAAATATATACTGCTGCACGTAACATGTGATAATGCAGGTATTGAATCAAAAATGTGTATTTGAATCAAAAATGTGCTAAGTATGCCCTTTATGGCTCCATATATGGTCAGGGAGAGACCTATGAAAAACTAGGATTGACTTATACACGAGGTATGTGAAAAATACCAGATGTTTTAGCCAAAATAAGGGATCAACTTATACATGAGGTTGACCTATACACGAGTATATATGGTACTTAAGCCCCCCCCCCACACACACACACAATGTTATTGTAGGGCAGCTACCTGTTGCAGCAGGGAAGAATTCCTCTGCCAAGGGAATTTAGCAGGTTAAGGGTCATCCTGATAGAGAAATGGAAGAAGTATCTGGGTTTGCAATAACAATGTCCTCCAGAATGGGCATCCAAGACATAAAATGTCCTCCAGCACAGAGATAGTTTATGGATCAAGTATTTAATGGCCAGTGTTTTTGTGTGAGCCTGGATGGTGATTGCCTAACCACTATTTAACAGAGACCTGCATTTTTATCATGATGGAGAGAGGGGTTAGAAATGGGAATGGGCAGCATTTTGGTGATTCTCCTCCTCAGATGCTGCCTGACCTGCTATGCCTTTCCAGCACCACACTTTCAACTCTGATCTCTATTATCTGCAGTCCTTACTTTCTTTAGCATTTTGTGCATGCATTATTGACAGCTGATGGATCAAATGGTGCTCATTTGATCCATCAGCTGCATCAACTAAAATGGGAGTTTTGAATCCCAGAGTTGAAACTGGAAGCATTCAGAATAGTGTGGTTTGAGCTGGTCTGAATTGTGTGTATTTCATTTGAGAGTTCGGGTGTTTGGATCTATTTCCCACACATGTTTGATGAAGTTAAAGGGCTGTTTGGAGTTAAGAGGCCTGTTGGGGCATGTAAATTGATAAACTTTGTATGCATCTGTGCAAAAACTGCATACATTAATTACTGTGAAATTCATTTGGAATTGTCAACAGATCTGCAGAAATCAAGAGCCTAAACTGTCAAGTAGTACCTCGATAAAGGATGCTTAGAATTTGTATCAAGAGGATCAATTGAATGGAGCTGCCAAGGCATTTTGTAAATCTTTATTTGTGCTGTAAATATTTTAAAGAAAAGGAGCATTTAAAGAAAAGGATTGCTTTCCATTTCACTCTATCTGGTCACATAAGCTTAAGGGTATCCATTACTGGATTAGTGCTGCAAGCCTGATTTTACAACCATCCGTTATCACAGTAGGGTGCCTGTCTTTTCACAGTTTCACAACTTCAAATGATTATGCTGAACAATGAATCCCGATGTTTGTTGTCATAAGGGATTATACACATTAATTAATGTTTGTTGTGAAAATAATTAATTGAAGGAATGTAAATATGGTAATAGTGGTTTTATGAAGTGAAAATGTGTTTTCCAGTCTAGTAATATCTGGAACAGACATTTTGAAGTGTACTTGACCTCATTTTTGTCAGAGTTCTGAAGTCTTTCCAAGGTGGATACTAAGTAAGATTGCTGGATGTGGGCGCATGGGTAGACCTGAGTTTGTATTAAGTTAGCCATAAAGTGGCTATAAAGAGTGATGTAATTGGAAGAGACGTAGCTTGGAGGGGGCAAGAAGAATCACAGGTTTTAGAGGGGGCCATGAGATAGCTTGGATTGGCCTGAATGAGGGATGGAAGGGGGAGAACTGGATGGATGTTTTATTTTTTAGTTTTAAACTTGTGATACAATGCCAGATCGATGACTTACCACTGAGTACTACATTGGATCAAGGAATGGAACCCAGCAAATACTGTCATTGTCTCTTCCTAGAGATACCGAAGCCAAATGCAACATCTTTTCTACAGTCGCAGCTGAGAACAGTTCTTGCAAATTAGACTGAATTCAACCAGAGACCTTCTAAAGTATGTAAAATTTAACGTGATACTAAGTGATATAATTACCTATTGAGCTATGAATCATTTCAAATTTCCTAACTAAATGTTAAAGGAAGATAATGGTTTAGTATTGCAATGACAAAATGCTTCTATAGTCTGTAATGAAAATGAAATACTGCAGATGCTGGAAATCTGAAACAAGCACAGAGAATGCTGGCGAAATTCAGATCGGGCAGCATTTTGGAAAGAGAAACAATTTAATGTTTGAGTCTGGAGTTCTGGGGCAGAATCATACTAGACTGTTTCTCTCTCTGTGGATGCAGCCAGGCCCATCAAGTTTCTCCAGCATTCTCTGTGCTTTTATATTCTTTCTCGATGAAGTAAAAAAAACCCAAAACACTTCTTAGGTGCGTTACTAACAAGATTCAACACTGAAGACATAGAAACGATTAACAAAAGCTTAGTCAAAGATGTAAATGTGCAGGAACATTTTAATCCTAAAGGGATTTAGAGATGCAGTTTCTCAATGTCATCCAAGCAGCAAAAGGAACAAATGCCAATGGCAGGATGAAGGAAATTGGGCATGAAGAATAGACCATGAGTACATCTAAGCTTGATTTATTTAATACTTGGTGTTACTCTGAATATCCTATCTTTTTCATTCAATTTGTTGCTTTGTAATAATGGTAAGATTGATATTTTCAAATTTTACCCCGCGCCTTAAAGTGATGATTGTGGATTCTAATATACACAATGGTAAGCAGGGATGCAGAAGTAGACAGACATCATGAGTGTGCTCAGGCAATCAAGAAAGGCACTAAAGAGCAATTCGTGTAATGTTTCACAGAATATTTCTGATGCTAAACACTAATTTTATTTTTCAATTAAAGAAACTAGAAACCCTAAATGAATTGAACTCTTTCTGTCAACCATCTATTGAGACCGTGAAATTATATGAGAGATATTAGTGAGTCACTCTTTCACACATGTCTGAATTTCCTCTCTGCACTGTTTGAGCAGACAGGTTCATTTCAAAATAAATAGCTAAACTTTTTCTTTAACTAAACCTAAAGATATACTAGTTCACTCTCTATATATCTTTTTCATGTTCTCAATAATGGTTTGTTAACATGGATAGAAAATTATCTTGGACAGTAGTTTTTAAAGTGCAATACCATATCGGATGCCTGTTATATTCCTACCCTAACATTCAATTGGATTGACTTCAATGGAACAGAGTTTTGGCTGCTGTGTGTAACAGACAGCTGCCGTAATACTGTTCATTTAACACAGCCGCCGAGACAATTTCTATCCGACAGTGTCAAACATTCCAATTCAAACATCATTCACTTAAATCAAGATTAAAGCTCCTTCTTCTCTACCCAAATTTGTGTCTCTGCTCTAATGTTTTGTTACAATAGCTTGACATGCCCTGAGTGGGGAATTGATAAAATTGGCAATTGTGCCTCTACTAGAAGCAGTTTCAGCTAATACATATTATTGATTGATTTATTTTACTTATTGTCATGTGTACCAAAGTACAGTAAAGAGCTTTGTTTACAAGCAGTGTAGGCAGGAGGAAAAAGTGAGGTCCGCAGATGCTGGAGATCAGAGCTGAAAATGTGTTGCTGGTTAAAGCGCAGCAGGTCAGGCAGCATCCAAGGAGCAGGAAATTCGACGTTTCGGGCATAAGTCCTGATGAAGGGTTTATGCCCGAAACGTCGAATTTCCTGCTCCTTGGATGCTGCCCGACCTGCTGCGTTTTAACCAGCAACACATTTTCAGCAAGCAGTGTAGGCAGCTCATTGTAAGCAAGGACATACAGAACAAAAGTCTTAGATGGAGGCATACAGGTAACATTGCACAGGGCATACAAGGGAGATCATCATTAGCAAGATCAGCATGATTTGAGGCCAAAGAGTCCATTAAATAGTGTAATAACAGCAAGGAAGAAGCTGTCCCTGAACTTACTGGTGTATGTGTTCAAACTTCTGTATCTTCTGCCTGATGGAAGAGAGTGCAGGAGATCATTACCAGGATGCAAAGAGTCTTTGATGATGTTGGCAGCCTTTCTGCAGTAGCGAACTGTGTAAATGGAGTCCATGGATGGGAGGTTGGCTCCCATGATGGCCCGGGCTTGACTCACCATCCTCTGTAGTTTCAAACTATCCTGGGCAGAGCTGTTGCCATAGCAGGCTGTTATGTACCTGGACAGTATACTTTCAATTTTGCATCGAAGTTGGTGATGGCCCTTATGGATATGACAAATAATCAACTTATTATACAATGGACAACTTATTATAACCAAGAGATGAAGGAGAATTTAAAAGATACATCTCCATAAATTTAAGCAAAGTCACAATCAATGTTAAGACCCAGCTGTAATTCTGGATTTAAGTTGAAATTTTCAAAAGATAGGTCTGAATTCCAAAATGCAGTCCATAATACTGAAGGATGGGAAGGCAGGGGAAATGATCAACACTAATTTGGCTTTGTGTACCTAAGGTAAAGAAGAAGCAACACCAGTTTTGATCACAAGTGAGTGATTTATACTTGACAAGGTATGTTTGGGAAGGCCAAGGTAAGCATTATTAACCGCTGGTGAGGATAAAGTTGAATATGGACATATCTTGAAGTTAACACACACAAACTTATGAAACCTCAGTGATGTGTTGGAATTTTTAAAGGGAAGATGATATAGCTGACAAACTACTAATTAACTTGTTATTAAGCTTGTTGAAGAGCTTGCTAACAGTCAAGAGAGGGACAGAATTACATTTTTAAAGTTGTTAATGGGAGGAGTGAGTGATCCGGGACATGTTTGTGCACAGCTGTCAGCAGCCATTATTGTACACAGTTACTGATGAAAGGCCTTGTGTTAAAAAAAAGATAATTAAATTGAGTTGCTGATGTAGTGGCACAGAATTTTACACTTTTTCACTTTATCAGAGCAGCTTGAGTATTTGAGGGTATTGAGCTCTTCTGAGTGTACATATCTGCTGGTCTTCTCTCCTCCAGACAATGACGAGCCCACTCATAGTTGGATTTACATTCTAAAGCTGTCTTTTTGTCATAAGTTCCCTGCCTTCAGCCCACATCCAGTACCAATAACTGGGCACTATACTCTCCTACAAGCTAATCAGCGGCTTTCCCTTGAAAAATGATGTTGCATTGATGATGCAGTACAGTAGTGAGACCTAGAAATATTCTGGCCATTGGCTTCCTGACCTGGATTAAAAATTCTGCAACCAGATACTCCAGGACCAGCCTTTCTTTGACACTCCAATGGTTATTTAAATGACTGGAGTTCCCTTGTTTGAAGATTAGTCGTTTGAATAAGCCAACACTTGTGCAAATGCACTGCAATGTGAATCAACTGCTTTGGGAATCAGAGAGACATGGAGGTTGATGGGAACGGGACCTGGGGTGATGCAAGTGGAAATTGAATGGCTAGATTAGGAACAATTTCTCATTCTGAGAAATACGTGTGTAACCATGCAGCTCACTCAGTGGTATTGTGAAGCCTGAAATCTGGACTGGAGTGAGGTGGAATTGGGTAGTGATGCAGAATGCTGGAGTGACCTACATGTTTTGAATCCAAAAGGGTACACTCAGTGTGGAAATGCCTTACTCCTAGCCTGATGCAGGGACATCATGCAGGAGGCAGAAGTGGAAGCAACTAGATTCCTGGAGCCTCGACTGACCTAGACCCCCAACCTGAGTGCACTGCCATGGAGCCGGGATCCCTTGGAAGATATAAGCACAAGTTACCTGTCTCTGATGGAGTGAACCTTCTGCCTGGGATCTTGATTGCAGGAGAAGGTCTATTAGTAGCTTTGCCAGTGCCTGATTTGTTTGTGGTTCTTCAGGGGGAGAACAAGCGACTTACCAGCTCTTCAGCCAGCAGATGTGACCCCTGGTACCTCAAAAAAAATTATTTCCACCCGTCCAGAAACCTTTGAAAAGCATCAATAAATCCAATGAAGCTAAACCATAATCATTGTTAAAACTCAACTGATGACCTATTAGCTACTGTTTTGGCACTGATATGTTTTATTTTGCTGCCAAGATTCTCCCATTGTTACAACAGCTGCAATGTTGATTTTTATTCTTGATGGGGTAGTCTCAGCCGGAAGTTAATTAGGCATGCATCTTACAAACATACAATAGGGATAGGCATGTATTTGTATGCTCAGAAACAACCTCAGGATGCCTTCATCTTTTGTTTGAGAAAGACAGTAGTTTGTTTGATGCCAAAAGGCTCTTTATTTAGACTTGCTGTGCTGTTTACTTGCATCAGTTTAACAAGTGTTTTTAGCTCCCAACCAGGTGACTTCATAATAAACTGCATATCAAGAAAGACCCCTGTCATTATGATGAAAATGGCAAACTTGGCCTCCTACAATCAATGTGATAGTGCCACAGACAATAATTACCTTGTATTATGTTGAGATGTTTGATGGGTGGAGTTCTATGACGCCCATGGAGAACATGAGAATAAAGGAGTACCTCTGAAACGGTGAAACAAATTCCAAGTGAGTCTTTTTTTGACTTTAGATTAAGTCACACTTTCTGGGTGACTGGGGCATGAATACGAATTGATTTCAATTAGCTTTACAGCAGGGTTTATTTTATAGACGTTAGACTCCTTTTTAATAATGGATTTCCTTTCAACAAACAGCACATGCATGTTTATCAGTTCGGATTTTTGTTGTCCTGTTAAAAATGAGGATATACTACAGGCTCCTCTTTTATTACAGGAGCAATCCAAACAAACTTTAGAACATGTCCTGTTGCTGCATCAGTGCAACATATACCATCAGTTTCTTTTTCTGAAATCCACTAAAAATGAAGATTTTATGTAGACTCCAGGTCTATTGAGACTTAATTTCCATGTAACTTTGAACAGCTGTTATACAAAAAATACATTTATTCCCTGAAGTCTCCCCTTCAAACCCAAGTCTCAAAAGTGGAATGATGGAGAGATTCACCACATTTTCTTACATAATTCCAGTCAACCACCAAATTTGTCGATATTTTGTGGAACTGCTAATTCCATGAAGCAACTTAAGAAAAGAAATTCTCCTCTATTTTCTGCATTCTCAAGAATATTATTGTGACTTTTAAAAAAATTTTTGAATGTGTTTTCCCTCTTTTTTTAAATTAGTGAAGCACTAGAAGAAGTTAAGTGGCAGTTCTAAATGATTATCCAACACTTCCTTTTAATTGAAGATTATTTTATAAAGAAGAAGCAATTACAGGTATTCCTCTTGGTGCTATTTCTCATCTTTGTCACCAGAGCATAGCAGCGAGAGTTATCCTGCTGAAGGTCAGGGCGCAAATTTTAATCAATGAGATTTATTTCTTCATAACTGTTTCAATAGTGTCCTTTACAAAACTCAGGATCTGTAAAACAAAATAGCAATACATGGCTAAAGGGGTTTTATGCATGGATAAACATCCATTTAGATGAACTCTGGAGATTTTAAACTAAAATGTCTACTGGCATAAGACTAAAAGGAATATATGCACTTCACAAGCTCTTAAGTGATGTCCAGATGCCAGGGCAGCTAACCCACATGGTCCTGCTAATAACAGCCAACAAAGAGCCATATTAACCTGAGGTCAGCAGCTATGGTGCTACAAATAAATGGGTTATTTCAGGCAAGTTGCATTTTTTTAAAAAGAGTACTTTTGTTATAAAGCTGTTGCTGAAATTGATTTACTGTGTTTAAGTCATTGCATCTTATCAAAAGAAATTATTTTTGATTTTGAATTTGCTTGAATGTTTATACTTTCTTTTTCACTGTTTTCCCTTTTATTCACTTCTTTGAAGAAAACTGTGACTTATGACAGAGTGCAGTCAGGCAATTCAGTTGAGCAGGCCTCCAGTATCTCATTGAATATTTCATCACAATAAAGCTTGTGCTAACATGGTTAAAATCAGCAGAACACTTTTCTTTGACTGGACTATTCTTTGAATATGGAAAACAAGTTTAAAAATGATCAAATTCAGGTTTTCATGATGTAAAAGGATTTGATAGGGCAAAGAACTATTTCGCTTTGAGTTGCTAAAGTGACCTTGCCTTAAAATTACAGCTAAATTACACAAGGGTGATTTTGGGACCTTGTCTTTGCCCAAAGAGTAGGAGAAATGTAGAATTCTTTCCCTGAGACCTGTGAAGGCTAGACCAATTCAAAACTTTCAATACTGAGGTTGATGGATTGTTATCAAGTGAAAGTACTGAGATTGCAGGTAAATGAAATTGATTATATCAGACATAATTAAAAGCATGATATAAGAAGTTTGAAGGACTAAAAGTGATGTTCCTGTTTGTGTTGCCAAGTAACTATTGTGTACATGAATCTATATAATGAGTATCAGAATGTTTGACGATTGAAGTATCACAGTTACAGTATTTAAAAGAAAGGTAACTGCCAGGTCTCACCTTAGATATTAACTGGGTTCTCAGTGGCAATTTGAAACCTGTACTCAGCCAGCATCCATGCACCTTTTCACCGGTTGGTGACCAGAAATTGAATCCCTCAATAATCTTTTCTATTGCACTTCTGTTTGTGGACATCTGAAGTCATTTGCTACACTTGAACAATGACTTGAGGTCCTTTTAATTCAGCTTAGCTCTCGCAACTTGCAGCTTCTAGTGCAACATGCTGTCAATCTTTACCTATTCTTGTGTAACATGTAAAACATGTTTGTGTAAGGGTCATTTCAGTCTAGGATATTGGTGGGGTAATATTTCCAAGCAATGTGGTTATAGGGCTACAAAGTTAAAAATCACGCAACACCAGATTATAGTCCAACAGGTTTATTTGGAAGTACTAGCTTTCGGAGCTCTGACCAACACCGGTACCTTCAAATCATGATTAAAAGGCAGTTTTTTCAATTGAATTATTCTGTCAGCCTGCATAGTAAATTGTAAATTATACTATTACACATTTGTGCCTCTGATCATGGCTGGTGGTACAGATCTATTTTGGTAATGCTAGATATGAAATACCCAACTCCCTCAGTGCACTAAATTGTTGCATTTCCTCCAAAGTCAGTGTTGTCCATTCTGAAGATCATGAGATCTCCACTGATTTGGGCACCAGTTTCAGCTTCAAGAGCTTCCAGGTTGGAAGCACTTCAGAAGCACATTAGACAACAGAGAAAAGTTATTTTCACTTTGCCTCAACCATTTACTGCACCTCAGCCTCAGGGTAATCAACATGTTTCCAAATATTACCACTCCAGCCATTCCCATAACTTGTCTCAACTCTTACATTGTGAAATGAGAAATAGATAAACAAACACTGATCCCTGTATCAAAGCTCCAAACACACTGAGAGCTACTAACCAAGGTATTTCACTACAGTTACAGCAGTGGTATTTACCCAATAATATGAAAACTTGCCCATGTACATTAAAAGTAGAGAAAACTAATCTTGTCAATTACCAAACCCATTACGGAAAATGAGCTGAGGAAATGTTGGGTTTGCAAAATGGAGTGAGCCAATGTTGACAGGGAATCTTGATATTATTGCGCACAGCTCGGGTTTGCACATATATTGTTCTTGTGTATCCACAGTCACAAACCTTTGTCCTCGGGGAGAAAGAGTATAAGACAGCCTTTTTTATAAAAAGTGTAAAACTTAACTCTAACGTCTTGTATTTATTGAAAGTTAATTATTTATTAAAGCATACTTGCATCTATATTCCAGTTCAAATTTACAAAATGATGCATGAAATGAATAAGGAATAGAATTTTCCTACTTCAATTGAAATGCATGTCCAGGGACCTTGAGATCTTGTTCGGATAACCTGAAGTTCAGATAATTGATGTTCGGATAACCAAGGTTGCTCTGTAGTCTACTTTTGACCATCAACAAAACAAAGGAAAATATCATAGATGACACTATCAAGAATTGCTTACATAACAATAACCGACTCTCAGAAGCTTGTTGTGTTCTGCCAGGTCCACTCAGCTCCAGACCTTGTTACATAGTCTTGCTTCTTACATGAGCAAAGTGTTGAATTTGAGAGGTGGGTGGTCAGCTATTCCCTTGACATCAGCACAGCATTTGGTGGAGTATAATGTCAAGGAGTCCTAGAGAAATTGAAGTCACTGGGAATTGAAGTTGAGGGAAAATTCTCCACTAGTTGGAGTTGTACAAGATTAATTAAAGTAAGACATTAGAAGACATAATGAAATAATTTATAGAACTGAAAAATATTTATGTGACATGGGACCTATTAATAGTTTTGATTCAGGAAGATAGCTGGGTAGATTAGGAATGAAAGAGAGTTGGAGGATTTTTAAATAGGAAACCTGAAAGTGTTGGTTTCAAAATTAATCCAGGAGAATATTTTAAATTTTCAAAAGCTCTCATTCTTTCCCCTCAATTCTCCCCTCCACTCCCCCTAAGCCCACCCACTCCAAGAAAAACACACACAGTCAGATTGATAAATTGGATATGTGTTAGGTTGAAAGGTAGGCAGGACTAATTGCAAAGTCTGATAGTGCGGGTAAGCTAGCTGAGGAGAGCTGCAAGTCAACGTGGGGTCAAATGGAACACTGCAGGGGAAGTCTAGCATCATTGAGCAGTGACTGGACCTGAGATGAGATTGCAATCAGTAGATTGCATAAATTCAGTTTGATTGGCTAGATGAACACTTCTGGTCCATAAGCAATGTAGTCAATGTACATGAGCTGTGTGGTATAACCTTTATGCCTCACTCTGTCCATCTGGATGACCTTGCTCACTATGATCTGCCTGTAATGCTCACAAACAAAGCTTTTTACTGTACTTAGGTACATGTGACCTAAATCAAATCAATCAATCCAGTTCCTTTTTCCTCTTTACGTCAACCAAATTCTACAAATCTGGGAATCCTGCCCTGTGGCTGTTAAAAATAGAACTTCAGTTAAAATGGAAGCATGCACCTGACTTAATATACTGCAGTGATTACCCCACATACTGAAAGTGTGTGTTGCCTGTTCTCAGCTTTCCTTGGAAAACAAAATGTCAGCAAGCTTTGGTCTGCTTTCCCAATTTTAAAATTCTATTGCAGCAGCTGCTGCCTCCTCTACCTACATGAAGGGTTTAAATTACCAGATTGTGTATTAATTGACAGACAGTTTGACTAAATGGGAAATAGGTATAGAAATGGAGAGCATGAAAAACTTACAAAGTGGAACAGCCGCAATTGACCCAGGAGCCTGGTAAAAGAAGAAAAGAGCAACTAGGTACCAAGAATACAGGTCACCTTCCAGCATAGTGTGGTCAAGTGAGAGGAGCAGAGTCCTCATCTCAAATCCTCATCTAATTTAATCTCACTCTGTATCTCTGCAATCCTGACATACCCATTCCACATTGCCATTATTTCCTGTTGGAAAGAAACCAGAGTTATATTTAAGAGAACATTAAGCTCCAGGATACTGTTCTTACTTGCGATTTTTTGGAACTATGGTGACAAAAAAAATCATTGTTTGGAGTGGAACAGAGAATCTCAGCCACAAGTGACAGAGGGCTTAGGCTGGTGCTTAGCTCTCTCTCTCTCTCTCTCTCTCTCACACACACACACACACACACACACACACACACACACACACACACACACACACACACATTTAACAAGTCTGCACTTAATTTCCTCCAAGAAAACTATAAGTTGTTGGAAGATATTTATACAAATCTCTGCCTCATGACGATAGTGTAAAGGGTTAATTATACATATCTAGATATGTTATTACACACCTCTTCAGCAGGTGGAACTTGAATATGGGCCTCTTGACTCAGAAGTAAGGACACTACCACTGCTTAATAAGACCCTGCAAAAGTTAATTACATATTTGCTCTAAACATACTTACTGAGCACATGTTGAAGAAGCTATGTCACAGTGGGGTCATTACATGCCTGTACAATCGCCAATGTCCTCTCTATCTTGCCAGATCAAGTGAAGCAAACACAGGGAGTAATGATTATTCTCGGCTGAAGAGATGGAAAAGTCTACCTATAAGAAGAAAGCGGAAAGCCAGGGTGGACAATTTCTACTGTCTGCAATTCAGTCACAAAAATTACTTGTAATTAGGCATCTGTTGATAGTATTAGTTGGCACTAAGTTTAACAGTGTTGCTATCTCAAGTTCACACAGGAGTTGTATAGCTATAACATCAGAGATGAAAATGTATTATCAGGATAGAAAATGTTTCTGCTTGATCCAGAAATCTAAAACCTGGAGGGACAAAGTCTCAGGATAAGGTGTTGATCATTTAGGACTGAGGTGAAAAACAAATTTGATCAAATAGTTGTGAATCGTTAGGAATTCTCTGTTGTAAAAAGATTGTCAGTATTCTATTTTAAATATATTTAAGAATTAAATGGATAAAATTTGGGGGGCTTGGGAGTGGAACGATATGAAAAAAGAAAATGGAGTTGAAATCCTATTGAACAGTGGCAGAGGCCTGACATGCCATATGGGTTATTTCTGGGTCCATTTATTTTGTTCTTGTGATAAAGTAAAAGAAAAAAGATTTCATGACCTTAGAAGAATCTAAAGCTTTTTAATAGTCAATAAAGTACTTTTGAAGTACAACTTTCGTAATAATTTTTAAAAAGGCAGCAATCAACTTGTGCTCTCAACACAGAATTATAATTAATTAAGATTGCATTGTCTGTTTTTAGTTACTTTGATTTGTAGGATAAAAAGTGTCAGGATACTTGAATAATCCCCAACTTTTCTTCAAGCCAGTGTCATGGGATTTGTTTTTTAATATTTACCTGAGAAGGCAAGCAAGATTTCAGTTTTATATCTCATTCAAAGGATGGCATTTCCTACAGCACAGTACTCCCTCTATACGGCAGTGAAATGTGCAAATCTCTGAATCAGAGGTCATGCTTTCAAGTCCTACTTCAGAGGCTTGAGTTCTGCATGAAGGCTTGGCTGACACTGCAAATTAGATCTGAGCAATTTTGAAGCAGATCCTCGGTGGGAACCTCATCAAACTATGCAGCACTATTGTCCCTGCATGAACTAAAAAAAACGAAAGTGAGTGAACTAAACTGGACAGTTGTGAAAACAGCTACAGTATTTGTGACCTTTGAATACTGAGCACCTTGGTTCCCAAAGGAGTACTCAGTACAGTACTGTTTTTTTTCACAGGATGGGGTACAGAATGAATAGTGCATGCAATTGAAGAGATAGAATGAGAGGTTTATAAAGTAAGATGAGACAGCTCAGGACATTCAACCATTTGGTGCTTCTGAATCACCAGAACACATCCTAGGTTTGTTAACTGGCACTGATAATTTGCTTGATTTGGATTATTGCAGTGGTGATTATTGCAGTCTTGGTGATTGCTCTCACCATCACATCATAATTCAAGCAGGATATAAGTGAGCCAAAGTTCAGGTTTATAATCCTTCAGACTTGCTCGTAATTTCCTTTGCAGTGCATTAAACAGAGGCAGAAAATAAATTAGATTAGACCCATAATTATCTTAGCTAAATGAAATTGAATGGAAATAGCCATTCAATAAAGATTGTGGTGTCCTTTAGAGCAGAACAGCTTCTTTTTAGTGCTGTCTTCTGCAACAATAGATTTCTCATGCTTGACTATGTTAACATGGTCTGTTATCTGAACGTAGGATGACTTTGTCATTGAGGATGGTTTTGAGGACAGGCTGCCACAAACCATCACACAAAGCTACCATTAAATGTTCTGCAAAGGCTCAAACCCAACAGACACAGCTGGGTAACCTGCTCAATACTAATCTTGGCAATTTAATCAAATCATTTTAAAACAGATTTTGGGCAGTGGGGCTCAAATGACGCAGTTTTTTGAAGCACTTTCCCCGATTAGCTCAGTGAACAATGTGTAGGGCTTCCCACACTGGAGAAAACCTCTGGAAATTCAGTCCCATTTCCTTTTAAAATTCATTAATCTCTAACACAGACACCATCCTTCAGACCAGTTTTATAACCAGAACCACATGTTTTGAGAAACTACTCCCAAGATGACATTTTGAATGTTGGTGCTACATGTGTTTAAAAAAAATCCTTTCTCATCATGCTTAAGTCTAGTTCGATGTATCTTGTTCAGTTATTAAGCTGTAGAATCATAAACATGTACAGCATGGAAACAGACCCTTCAGTCTAACTCATCCATGTCGACTAGTTTTCCTAACCTAATCTAGTCCCATTTGTTAGCATTCTATTCATATGCCCATCTAGATGCCTTTTAAATGTTGTAATTGTACCACACTCCACCACTTCCTCTGGCAGCTCAGTCCATACACACTGCCCTCTCCATGAAAAGGTTGCCCCTGAGGTACCTTTTAACTCCTTCCCCTCCTCACCTTAAACCTATGCCCTCTAGTTTTGGATTCCCCTACCCTGGGGAAAAGACATTGGCTCTTCACCCTATCCATGCCCCTCATGATTTTATAAACCTCTATAAGGTCACCCCAGAGCCTCTGGTGCTCCAGGGAAAACAGCCCCAACCTATTCAACCTCTCGCTATATCTTAAATCCTCCATTCCTGGCAACACCCTTGCAAATCTTTTCTGAACCCTTTTTAAGTTTCACAACATTCTTCCTATAGGAGGAGACCAAAATTGTACACAATATTCCAAAGTGTCCAAACACAATGTCCTATGCAGCCACAACATAACCTCCCAACTCTGATACTTAGTGTTCTGACAAGTAAAGGCAAGTGTCCCAGATGCTTTCTTCACTACACTGCCTACCTGTCATTCCATTCACTGCAAGGTCTCTTTGTTTGGCAACATTCCCCAGGACCTTACTTTTAAGTGTACAAGTCCTGCCCTGATTTACATTTTCAAAATGCAGCATCTTGCATTTACCTAAATTAAACTCTATCCCATGACTTCTCTTGGCATTAGGTAGCTTGAAATTATTTTAACTTTCATGACTCAAAGGCTGTTAGAGCTATCGAAGCACTTTTTGAAATGTGGTCAAAAGGAAATGCAGCAACCAAATTGCACATAGCCATTATCACAACGCTGTTCGTGGGATTTTGCTAAGTAATCTGTGTTTTTGGTGAAGTTGTATGAAGGAGAAACATTGACCAGAAACAAAGGATAACTGCCCTTCTTTTTATGAAAATATTATGGAACTTTCACATTCATTTGAGCAGCACGTTCCCCCAACACCACCTCCTGCCAAAAAGAACCAATTGCAAGGACTCACAAAGTAATTCAATGAGAATGGCAAATACTTTTATAAAATTGTGTGTAAGTAAGGAAAAAAAAACGTTTTCTACAATACAAGTAACAAAGCACCCATTAATTATAGCTGATATTATTGTGGCCCATGTTCCAATGCACACGAAACTTGCATTTTTCACATTGTTACTTGTTGATAGATTGATAGGTTAGCATTTGTGCAAATTCTACTTCTTTCTGACCTTATCCTAAATCCAAAAACACCTTCTCCTTCACTGACCTGACAGTAATTGTTGCAACTCTAATTTTGCATTAACTGTGATGGATTGACTGAGAGCACAAAGTGTTTCCTTGTGTTTTGTTTTATTATTATATTTTTGGTCATAAATCTTACAGTAGATTATTTTGGCTTTCCTCTTTTGGATTACCCTTGTGGATGTGACCAGTGAGACTGTCTGCCCAGGCAATCAATATCGCAACATAGATCTTAAAATTGTCACAGGAAATTGAACAGTAAGCTGTTTGGGTTCTTACTGCTCTGTGCTTATACTTTCATAAAATCAATGCGAAAGCAATGGAGCAAAACCTCAGTTATCTTTGTACCTTACATCCGTCATATATTCATTACATGAACACTAAGCTAACGTACATACCTGATGAGTTTATTTTAATGAAATGTTTGGTACCTTAAAATATGTATTGAGGTCATTTTGCTAAGACCTGAAGTAGACAAAATAATGCTTGCAGTTTCTTGCTAACTTTTCTCTTAATGGATACTTTGTGTTTCTACTAGTAATTTAAATATCAAAGTTAGTTGGTCTGTTCTGTATTTTTCAGGGAAATTTCCAAATATCGTGTACCCTTTCACCAATTGCCAACGCTTTTTTAGTTTCTTTTAATAGAACTGAAATTTGAATTTAAAGTAATTGGCTGTCAGACATATAACTGGACAAATGACATTTTCTCTAATGCAAAGTTGACTTGGTTTGCTTCCTCAAGACTACAGTTTCAAAGCCAGTTTGAACTAACCTTGCAGTACATGTACAGAAATGATTTTGGAACAGGAATTTAAACTAAAAGTTATCTTTTAAAAAAAACTTTTGCTTCTTGCCTGGGATTGAAGCAGTAGCTTTAGACTAAAATCAGTTAAGAGGACGTAGTTTATTTTGTAATTGCAGTAACACACCATGTTCTAGCCTTTGTCCATTCACACATTGGATGAGACAAGCAATGGCTCATGATTAGAAGTGTGGAACATGTAAGACTATAGAAACAGAAGAAGGCCATTCAGTTCCTCATGCTTACACCACCATTATATTAGATCAGGACTGATGGCTAGCTTAACTCCATTTATACATCCTGACACTACCTCCCTTGATGATCAGAATCTTGAAATCTTTAAATGATCAACAAGATACAGTTTTCTACAGTTGCTTGTGTGAACTTGTTTGAATTGCAAATTGTGCTACAAAGTGCATTTCTTCTATGTGAATTGGCTAGAACACGATTAAATGGACCATTATTTGTAGAACATGACTTTTTCTTATCAGTATTGGCTATAATGTGACTGGTTGCATTGATTTAAATGGTGCTGCTATTTGGTGTTTCCTTATAATGTGGGATCACATGGGAACGGAACTGTTTTGTTGTATCAGAACCAACTGTACCTTCACTTCCTGAAAGATTAACTGACTTACTGATTGTTGTTTTGGCCAACTTTGATCCTTTGTTGCTGCTGAGTTATCCTAGCTAAGATTTTGTAAAACTTTCACTTAATTTAGTTTATCTGTAACATTAGTGTTCAAATTCAGCATGTGTGAAGGTTTTTAAACCCAAAAGATGTGGACAGGCTAATGGAGAAGCAGATAATTATCCCCTAAATTTATTCTTGACCAGAGGACTGAATAACTAGTACAACACCATTTTAAAAACTGTGAAACCTAACAACTCTCTTGCCAGTTTAGAGAGGTAAATGAACCAGTCAGCAAACCAGGTAGTCCAGAGTTTTCTAGGTTTGATTCCTGATCTAAATAAGAGTATGATTGAGAGGAAGAAGATGAAGTATCCTGTGGTTCCTGCTTCTGTTCAGCATTTTTGTGAGATCTGCCAGAAACAGGGTACAGGTGAGCTTCAGGTAAGAAATAAAATTAAAATTAAAAATCTCACTCATCAAAATCAAAAATACTGAATTGATGTGCACCCCCACTAGTTTCACTATTACTCATGGTGTAAAAAGTTACATCATGTTGAACAATATGTAGCCCATTTTTAACAGTACATTGTCAAAATTATTGCTGACCAGCCTTCTGATCCTGAAAATCTACATTTTTATTTGTGGACTGTTTCATTTCTATTTTCGATGGTTAAAAAAAAACTTTAGAGACTTTTTCATTTGTTTTTATGTTTGTTTAGTTTTATATCCACACATGTATGCCAAACTTTATTTCATTTTTTGTATTGTTATGAAAAGGGAGCATTTGAACTTGTTTGTTACTTCCTTGTTTACTATTGACGAGAAGTCTTCAATGTGATTGGCTGTTCAACTTGCTTGATGACATCACCATGGCTGACTGTCTAAGATCACATTTAGTTGATGCCAGAATTCAGTTCATGTTGAGATATCAAAATCAACAGCTGACATTTCTCAAGATCATTGAAGATAGCTTTCTTATAGACTAAGATGCAACTTTGCAGAATTGATTCTTGAAATCTGATAATCTAACTAATTTCTTTAATCACAAATTCTACCATTTTCTCTGTTTAGTTGTGTACCTTTCTCTTTTCTGTCTTCCTCCCTTTCTGAATAGAAGAGTTATATTTACTATCTTCCAATCTAATAAGCTCAAATCAAAGGATGGCCAAGGTTTTGTTGAGAGTGCTAGACAAGCACAACTTCTGGTCCACAGGTAAACTTCCAAAGACTTCATATAAAAATGTAGTTCATCATCAGAGAATCCCGACAGTATAGAAGTAGGCCATTTGGCCCATCAAGTGCATACTTACCCTCTGAAGAGCATTCTACCACGATATACACCCCATTCCTGTAACCCTACCTTTCCCATGGCTAACCCACCTAGCCTGCACATCCTTTGACACTATGGACAATTTAGTATGGCCAATCCACCCTAACTTGCACATCTTTAGATTGTGGGCAGAAACTAGAGCACCCAGAAGAAATATATGCAGACACGGGGAGAATGTGCAAACTCCATACAGTCACCTGAGCCTGGAATCAAACCTGGATCCCTGGAGCTGTGAGGCAGCAATGCGAACCACTGAGCCACTGTGCTGTCCCACAGATACCTCTGCTAACTACAAGTATTGTTTGCATTTGCAATTTTAAATTGCTGTATATTAATTTTAGATCTCAGAACAGTGTTAAAACAAATAAAAAACTGTGGACGTTGGAAATCTGAAATGAAAACAAAGTGGTAGAGAATCTCAGTAGGTCTGGCAGCATGTGTGGAAAGAAAAGCAGTTAACGCTTCACTGAACTCTAAACACTGTCAGATTATGGATAAATCTGCTTTGTGGAATCTAACTTGTCCACTCTTTTGCTGGCATAGTGTGGGGTGGGAAGGGGTTTTTGAAAATGACCCTGTCTTGACATCTAAATAGCATGAGAGACAGGTGCCCGAGAGGCAGAATGAATATGAAAATCCCTCTTCTGTTGGACAATTACATGACAAAGTCTGCTTGTTATTTTCGAATGAGTGGAACATGATCTTCCTTAATAAATGGGCAGAATCATATAGGAATCTGAGTGACATAGGCTATGGTGAGATTAGTGGCAGGATTGGATGAAAAGGCTGGTCAGGCCTCAGTGTTAGTTATACCCTATTCCATCTTTTGACAAGCAGCAAAGTGAATTTCTCACCAGGCAGCAGTGTGTTGCCAATTAAGGGCAATTATTGCTTGTTAATTGATAACTTAACTCATTAACATTAAGTTTCCTGACTAACCAAACACTTTAAGTAAGCTAGATATTGAGAAAACCTGGAAGTTAGAATGATTAGCTGGTGAATTTAGCTTTTCATTTTTTTTCTGAAGGATCAGACATGAATATCTCAGGGCATTCTCAATGGGCACCAGCTACACGAACCATACATCCACGGATATTGGCATCTGATATGTGCCAGCCACTAACAACACTCTTGGCACATTCCAATCTATTCACAGGATTCTTCTGTACCTCAAGCTGCACCAGCATCTATCATTGTAATGCTGCTACAAGGATACTGTGTACTCAGGGACATGCATACAGCTAATGGACTGGACAAGGCTGCATCTCCAGGCTCCTTGCTTGCTGTGTAGCCCTCACTCATCGTGAGCCTTCTTGGTGTTTCAGAGCATCCTTGCATTGCATTTCAATGCCTTGCCATTTCTTTTGGAAGTATGCCTCCTCAACAAGAGCTACCAAGCTTATATTACTTCTGTATTGCCTTGCCATTTAGCACAGACACAAAGGCAGGAAGTTTGTCATGGTTGTTAACGGTCCTCAGTTGAGTCTAGGAAGGATAGCCATGCTCAGGAGATCTCAGCACAGTAAGTCAAGGTCAGCCTCCAATACACGTCCAGGAGCTTGAGCTTGGTCAGTGAACTACTTGGGTACAAACCTTAGATGAGTAAGGTATATTGATGACTTCAGTAAGTAAGTAATCCTGCTAAATAGCCTGAACATGATACATTGATAGGTAAGCTGTCATTTCTAGGTATCAAGAAAGGAAACAGTTAAGTTTTGAACTCTGGACCTGTTATAATGCTGTTGGTTTTTACCTACCTTTTTCTTCCTTTTAACTCCTGGCCCATTGGAGCATGCTCTACTAGACCAACCTCTCAGCTTCCTCTCCTCCCCTAACGTGTCTATCTCATATAACCAGACAACTGTCTCCTATATCTACTTTATTTGTTTTGCTTTCTCATTTTCCTTCTTTTTGTTTTGTCCAGTGTAACTTCTATCATTAAGCGTTTCCTGTTCAGCATCAAATCATTCAGTGTGTCTGATCATTATGTTCTCCCTTCAACCCTTCCCTCTAGTCGTGGGCTCTCCTCCTTTCAAATACTGGCTCATCTGTAATATTTTGTAACATTTCCCATTCTGGAGAAGAGTTCATTCTCAAAATCTGGACTTGGTTCTAGTTGGTCATGTTGCTTGACGTTTTGAGAATTTCCCTAATTTGCTGCTTTCATTCTGATTTCCATTCATTAGCCTTTGGCTAATGATTAAGACTTAAGAATTAAAAGGACAGTGGATAAAAATACATACTTGGCTTTGTCTGCCCAGCATGGTTATTTTTAAAGAGTCTATCATACAGCAATGGATTTTGCTCTACTAAGCTATTTAATCAGGTTAGACAGGACACATCACACAAGTTTCCAATTATACATTCAGGTTTTGAATTAATAACAATAAAACAATTAACTTTTCTCTGGAAAATTGAAGACTAAGGGGTGACCTGTTTGATAGGTTTACCATGAAGAAAATACTTCAACATTTGGGGTTAGACCAATACAAAATGCTATGAATAGAAGATAGTCACTAATAAACCCAATGGAGAATTCAGGGGAGAGGGTTTATAGTCAGTGTGTTCAGAGATGTTATTACACAGATCTGGAGCAGATGGGACTTGAGCCCAAGACTTGCAGCTCGGCAGTAGAGCCTCTACCACTGCACTACAACTTGTTTTCCAACAGGGTAGAGAGAATCCTGAACTCAATACCACAAGAAGAGGTTGAGACATAAATGTATTTTAAGGTTCAGTAGGTGAGCATGAGGGAAAAAAGGACAAGGAAGATATGCTGATGGGGTAACATTGCAAGAAGCTCATTTGGAGCAAAGCAACAGGTTCTATGCAATTCTGTGTATTGCTAGCACATGGTGAATTCACACTTTTACTATGCTATCTTTGAAAATGTAGGTCCTTGGACCTTCCGCAGCTGCTGAGTTGTTAGTTGCTGACACAGCAAAATACCATAAGTATTTAATTGACCACATTACAGAATGGATCCAGTTTATTTTAGATGACTCTCTGACACATCTAATGTCTTTCTCTACCTTCTCCTCATAGCTCTGCATATTCTTCCTATTTAGATAATAATCCAATTTACTTTTGAATGCTTCAGTTGAACCTATTTCTTCAACATTTTTGGGCAGTGCATTCCAAATCCTAAACATTTACTACTTGAAAATGTTTTCCTTATGTTGCAATGCTTATTTTGCTAAATATATTTAAAGTTGTATCCTCTTCTTAATGCTTCCATCAGACAGTTTCTGTCTATCTACTCTGTTTAGATCCTTTAACACCTTAAATACCACCTCCCAACTTTTCTTCTCCAAGAAAAAGAGTACTAACTTCTCCAATCTATCTATGTAACAAATGTTCCTCTTTCCTGGAACCATTAATGAGATCCACTCTATTCTAATACCTTCACTTCCTTCCTAAAGTATCACATCTGGAAGTAGATGTAATATTATTGAGGCTGAATCAATCTTCTACATATGTTTAACATAACTTTCTTTGTTTCATCCATCACTTTACTCTCCTATTTCATCTATCCATCTACATCATTTAGAAGTTCTACACTATCATCCTCATGGCTCACAATACTTACAAAACTTTTAAAACTCCACAAATTTTGAAATTTCCTGTACACCAAGGTCTATATAACTAATTCTAACAAAATCATTAATATATAAAAAGATGGTCTCATACCAAGCCTAGGAATTCCAATTCCCCAGTCTGAAAAATATTCATGATAACTACTTTGTTTGTCCTGCACTAGGTCATTTAACACTTCAGCCATGCCCACAGATTCCATAAATAAATCTCATTTTTGGCCCCTGATCAGCTCACCCCTCCTTTCACCATTGTTTTTGTATAGACTATCGATTTCCATTTTATGCTAGCAGCCAGTCTCTTTTCATGTTCTCCTGTTGTTTTTCATATCTGCTTTTCTTCAGTTCCTCCCTGGTTTTCAAATGTATTATCTACCTGACATTTGTCAAAAGAACACATTTTCTTCATCATTATCTCAGTGTGTTGTCTGGGCATTCAGGGAGTGCTGGACTTGTTTTCCCTGCCTTTCCTTTAATAGAAATATATCTTGACTGTGCCCAAACTACCTCTTCTGCAGAAGAATCCATTTTTCATTTACTTAGTGTAAATGTGCCGGAATGGAATCTATTATCAAACATAAGAAAAATCAACAGTGGTTAGAATATGAGAAAACTCCAGGCATGATTCTATGGGGATTCTTACATTCCACAAACAACAGGGAAAAATGCTACTGAGGACTTCCAGTGCTGTTGTGGATCAGAGATCCATTAATTAGGTTCCTTGCATATGATTTTTGTTTTAATGTTCTCTTTACATTGAGTTGAAGAGTCTCATCAAGAGAATTTTTTTAAACTATTCATGACCCAGTATCCCCTTAACTTGCTTTCTTTTTATAGAAATTGCTGGAGGAACTCATAAGATCTGGCAGCATCTGTGGAGAGAATGTCAGAGTGAATGTTTTGAGTCCAACATGACTCTTATTCAGAACTGCATTCTCTGTTCCAAAGAAGTGCCTTCTTAGACTCGATGTTTGCTCTATTTCTGTCTCCATGGATGCTGTTAGACCTGTTGGGTTTTTCCAACATATTTCTGTTTTAATTTCAGATATTTGCACATCTGCTTTATTTTGCTTTTATTTTATTATTTTTAAACTTCATTTATAGGTTCCTTAATTTGAAATGTGTTGGATTGGAGCTGCTGACCGACCTTGCTTTATCACTGTGCATCTTTCAGCACACTATTTTAGAACATAGAACAGTACAGCACAGTAAAGGCCCTTTAGCCCTCGTTGTGGTACTGGCCTTTTATCCTACTCTAAGATCAGACAAACCTATATACCCTTCATTGTACTAACTTCCATCTGCCTATCCAAGAATTGTATACATGTCTTTAATGTATCTGACTCTACTACCACTGGTGGCAATGCATCCCACCCACCCACACTCTCTGGGTAAAATCCTAACTCTGACATCTCCTCTAAACCTTCCTCCAATTACCTTAAAATTATATGCCCTCATTTCTGCTATGTTTTGGGAGTTTTTTCACTTTTAGAAGAATTGTGGAAGGTCAAGTTAGTTCTGTTGCAGGGCATAGCAAGGTTTGAAATGGCAAATGAGAAGACTAGCTGAAGTCAGATTCAAAAATGCCAAACTTAGGTTTTAAATTTTGTTCACAGGAAAAGAAAGGATGAGAGAGAAGTGGGGTAGTCCAGAACTTTCAGATTTAGGAGGTAACTGAATATGAACAGTGGACAGTGCATGATATTGACAGTCAATCACCACAAGTAAAAAGGAAATTGAAGTCGTTTTGCAATTTTGGCTGCAATGTTAGATTTGGGCTATATTTAACCAACAGGACCTGTTTTCAATATGAGACGAAAGATTGTCTGTTCTGATAATCATTATGTTGAATGTGTTTATTCCATGGCGCAATGTTATAAAATACAACACATGCAGCAGTAATGAATGAATAATTGTGTGTTCTATATTATTTACAACATATTGATGTCATTTTGGGTTTTTTTGCTGACACTTTTTGCAGTCATGATATCCAATAAGCAATGAGCCTTTAGTTTGCTGACCTTCACTTCAAAACGAATAAGATAATTCAAGTTGTGATTTGATTTGAGGGGCAATAGAATATTTCTGTTGAATACTTTGTAATTACTGTTTCTGTTGAATCATTCTCCTTTTACACTGCATTTTCAACAATCACTCAACAGACGTGGAATTATTAAACCCATTTTCAAATCTTTTGATTTGATTTCTTTTGGGAAAAACTGCACACAAAATATGACCTTTGCAGTCATTGCTTGACAACAGAATTATACCATTGCTGAATCATTTGAAAAGTACCAGAGGCATTCCTTGAGCACAATTCTTTTCTGGTTTCATAATTCTAAATAGCTCCAATCTCTAGTGAATTTTAAATACATGAGAGTGATACAGAAACATGATTCAAAATTACTTTATTATGTGAGTTAAAAGGTACCAGATTATTTTCTGGCTTTAACTAGGTGAACACTATTAGCAAGTTTAAAGAGGTGGAACTGTTTGGGGTAGGGGTTGACACATTAGTGGATCATTTGCAGACCTAACAGTGGTCTCAGAAATTGGTGCTCTGAAACATTGCACCTTAGAGAGATAGAATACGAATATATAGCATGATTCCTCATTTAACGGGATCTTAACTACTTCCATGTGCATTAATCCCTGAAAAGAAGCCAACATTCTTTGGCAGTTCAATCCATGTGAGCACTCAAACACTTTGTCCTGGCTGAGTCAACAATAGTGAGAAATGGTGAAAAGTAGGAAATTACCTTTCAAAAATTGTGCAACCTCCAAAGTTTTTTTTGAAATGAAATTTTGTACTTTTCCTTATTTTAGTGACTATCCATTGCCCCAGTTTTCCAATGCCCTGAAACTTGTTAGTCCAGCAGAGATGGGAGGTGTCATCAGAAACCTGCAGAATCAGGAACTGACTCTAAGGAATTTTCCAGAATTGAAGATTCCGTTCGACAATTTCCCTAATTCTAGAACCCTCCAAATGCTTTGATTTGAAATTGGTTGATTTTAAGTGTTCCAATGAAATCAAGTTAGTAGGTACTTAGGCAAGTTTATTCTATTAATTCCAAAGTCAAAGCCCTGAGCCACTATTCTATACTTCTAACACAGCCCCAACCACACCTCCCTCCAGAACCTTTTCAGCCAGTCAAGAGATCAACCCACCAAATCTGCTTTATATCTGAGACCAAGTATAACTGCTCCAATCCAACACCCAGTGTACTTAGCCCTGACACCCAGTGTACCTATTCCAGACCCAGATCAGACACCCAGTGTAACTGCTTCAACCCAACACAACTTCTAACTGTACAGACCCAATCCCTTCTTCCTCCATTCCAGACCTGACCCCACCAACATTCTTCCACTCCACACCCATGCCCCCTTCCTCCACCCAAGAGCAAACACTTTTCTCAAACCTGTCCCCATACTAGAATCCCCTTCCTTTCTGCTAACCTAGTCACTCTACATGTTACCCCATGCTCTCCACTCCAATCTAACATTCCCCAATATCTCTCCCTTAGCTTTGCTGACCCTTTCCCCTTCGATGCATCCAGCTGCCCATGCTCTAGCATCAAGCCTCCTTCACTCAGCACTGGACATGCTACCCCCCACCAATGGATTTAAACCCCTGCGAGAGAGCAATATGACATATCTTCTTTTGGTTCTGCACTGTAGAATTACTTGTTGAAATGGAAGTATGGCTCCTCGTTTTTCTGGGTGCCCTCATCAGAAATGCAGAGCTCCCTCCTTTCAATAAGAAGGTAGAGGCAGATGGGCAATCCACTTCTCAGAAAAAAAAGTTGTTGTATAATCATTGACACTGGCAAATTAAATGGCTTATTTTTGGTTAGTGGCGTAATCATGCAAGATAATATGGAGCATAACATCCGTTATGGAGAAGTTACAAACATGTATGAAAAAGAGACGCTAAGAGCATTTAATATTGATATGTTGATGAGTTGGAGCCAGCTTGCTTTTGTTTGTCCTATTCAAGAGTGTATTGCTGGGAAAGCACAGCAGGTCAGGCAGCATCTGAGGAGCAGGAGAATCAATGTTTCAGGCATAAGTCCTTCATCAGGAATGAGGCTTGTCAGACCCCTCCCATTTATCTCTCAGCTCCGCCCCACAAGCCTCATTCCTGATGAAGGGCTTATGCCCGAAACATTGATTCTTCTGCGCTTCGGATGCTGCCTGACCTGTTGTTCTTTCCCAGCAACACATTCTTGGCTTTGATCTCCAGCATCTGCGGTCTTCACTTTCTCCTTTGTTTGTCCTATTGGATCTTTAGAGAGGTGACAATTAAAGCAGATTCAAGAGTGCATCAGGATTTTAGCAATATGGGACGAATGGGCTTTGAGCCTTCACTAAGACAAAGGACAATATATTTGACAAACTAATGGGATTAAACGTAGTTCAACATCAGGACCTGATGCTTGCATCCATGGGTTTTAAGGGGCGTGGCTTCAGTAGAGGCATTAATGGGAAACAGTATAGAGATCATTGAATTGCAGGAAAGTTCCAGTAGTTTGGAAAACTGCTAATGTGTTGTTCAAGAAGAGAACCAAACAGAAAACAGGAGACTATTGTCTTATCAACCTCATATCTATTGTTGAGTTCATGATTAAGGAAGAAATAGAACATTTAAATGAATGGGTACAGTGTAATGTATCCACATTTTCAGATGAGAAATGGGTGGGTGGGCACATTGTGCTGAGGGCATGAGGAATTTGCAAGGAAATACAGATAGGTTGAATGCTTGGGCAAAACTGGACACATGCAGTTTAATGTAAAGATTGAAGTGGCGCTGGAAAAGGACAGCAGGTCAGGCAGATCCGAGGACTAGGTAAATTGACATTTCAGGCAAAAACTCTTCATCAGAAACGGCTGATTCCTGATGAAGGGCGTTTGCCCAAAACATCAATTTTCCTGCTCCTCGGATGCTGCCTGACCTGCTGAGCTTCGCCAGCACTAATCTTAACTCTGATCTTCAACATCTGCAGTACTCACGTTCGCCTTCATGCACATTAATGTAGGAAAGCATAAGGCCATGCACTTTGCTTGGAAGAATCAAAGGGAGATTATTTAAATGGGGAAAAAAACTTCAAAACATGTGCAGCACACGTATCTGGGTACTCCTGTGCATGAAATCCAAAACTTTAATCAATAGTTGCAGCATGCAATTCAGAAGACAAATAGACTTTCAATCTTTATTGTGAGGATGTTGATTTTTAAAAATAGGGATATTTTATTTCAACTGTGCAGGGTGTTGGGAAGGCAATCCTGCAGAACTGTGTACAGTTTTGTTCCATGCATTTAACAATGGATGTACTGGTACTGGAGGTAATTCAAAAGAAAGTTGCTAGATTGATTCCTGTGTTGAAGGATAGACGTCTAAAGAATGACTCAACAGGTTAGGCCTTTATTCGTTAGATTTTGGAAGAAGAAGGGGTGATCTTTTCACAGTTTACAAGCTTCTGAGCATAGCTGTGAAGAATATGTTTTCCACTAGCATAGGCATATTGAACTAGGGATCATAGGAATAAGGAGGAAATCATTTAAAACTGAGATGGAAAAGATTTTTTTCTCCCAGAGGGTAGTAAATATTTGGACTTCTGTACCTCAGAGAGTTGTAGAGGTTAGATCAATGAAATTACTTCAAAAGGGAGAAAGTTTTTTTTGGATTATTGAAGAGCTGAGGGCCATGATGAGCTGGTATGAAAGAGGATTTGAGGCCTGGGACAGATCAGTCATGATCTTGTTGAATTGTAAACAAGTTTGAGGATCTTGAGGCCACCTCCTACTCATGTTTCTGATGTTCCTGCCTAAAATTTCAGAGGACTTTTGAGAAGGTTCTACATGAGAGGTTGTTAACAAAATCAAGCGTGAAGGGAATTCTATGTATATTTTTGCCTTGCATTGGAAATTATTTCAGAAGCAGCAGGGCAGAGAGTGGAGAGTGGGATACTGTGGTACAAAGCGATGGCTATTTCTAAAGTTTCTGTTTGTTTGAGTCTTAACTTTTCATCATATTCAGTTATGACATGGACTCAGGAAAAAAGAACCATATATTCAAATTTCTCCCCTTCATTGGAGTGATACAAAGCAGAATGCATGACTGCTTTGTAGAACACCTTTGTTGTGTCTATAAAAATGACTCCAAGCTTTCAGTTGCCTGCCACTTCAACACAGCACTGTGTTCCCATGCCAATATTTCTGTCTCAGGCTTGTTGCGATGCTCCAGCCAAGCTCAGTGCAAGCTGGAGGAACAATATCTCATCTTCCACCTGGGTGCCCTCCAGCTTTCAGGACTAAACATTGCATTTCATGATTTCGAGTGTGAACACCTTGCTCCATGTTCATTTGTCCTGTTCTGTGTGATTGTCCACTCTCCAAACTTATCATCAGCAATCCATTTTATCAGATCTTTGCTCTCTCACACACACACACACACACACACACACACACACACACACACACACACACACACACACACACACACACACACACACACACACACACTCATATACTCTGTTTCTCGTACACTCTGTCTCTCGCATACACACCGTCACACACTCACCTCTGTGTGTGTCTCTCTCACACAGACACACATTCACATCATCACACAAATACCACTATTTCCCCCCCAAACTACTTTCACCTCCCATTTTCAGTTTGGTATGAAGCTATTAGTGACAGGATGTGGTACAGATGGTGGAAATAAGTTTGAAAGAAGTACATACAGATTCAGTAAATGTGTAAGACTGTAGTAAATAGAGTTTAATGTGAGAGAATCTGCTGTGGGCACACAATAGATGTCATTGTCTAATTGGTAAGAAACAAAGCACGATAAAAGTGCAGGGATGAGGGATTCCAAACACATACATGCATCAAGACAATTAAGCTTTTATAAAATGAAATATTTGCATTTTCTAGCACTTTTCACAATCACCAGACATCTCACAGTAGTTTAAGACTGGTTTGGAGTCTTGGATTTGTAATCACTGTTGTAATGCAGAAGTTCTGGTATTTGGACACAAATTAAACCTTAGATTAAAATCTGGAAATGGCATCTCTGAAAAGTCCTCTATAGGGCCTCCACTTTCCTGATTTCAAAAGGGAAAGGGCAGAAGCATGGGCAGAACTGCCGTTGAGGCAAAGTCCTGGTCCTATGACCAACCTCAAATAATGAAAGCTTTGCTTGTTTTGATGGTCATGTTATTTTCACAGTTGCCCATACACTACAGGTCTAATTTTGCTGTGTTCCAGTAAAATCGCCAAGGAGGGGAAAGGCCAGAAGTGTACTGGCTTAAAAAGAAGTTGCTGTACAGACATGTAGAAATTGCAGAAGAGTAGAGTTTTAGGGAAGGTATCTGAACTTGGGTCCCTCTATGTCACAAACGAAAATCACTGTCTGTTTCCTGACGAAGGTGCAGCACTCCAAAAACTGATACTTCTAAAGGAACCTGTTAGACTATAACCTAGTGTTGTGTGAATTTTGACAATTTCCAAACTGACACACTTAATAATGTGAGAATGCAGGATGGACTGTTTTTGAGTCTCAATATGTAGACCTTTCTGTGATACCTTGAATAAACTTTTAATATTCCTTATTTTGCATACTGGTGGTCAATATACCAACAAATTTAGTTCAGAGTTCAGAAGAAACAAATTTGTGTCAACATATTAGTGTTTGTGTTTTGCTGAAGGTTTATTCACTCCCATCAGCAGAATGAGGTTTAACATGGAGTGAGTTTCCAATGGAACAGCCCCAATGAGTTAACATCCTCCTCGACAGATACAGCTGGGAGCTGTGAAGGGTTTAACCAACTGATTATGTGTCATCCACCAGCAGGGATTGCCCATCCTTGGTTACCTGATAAGTAATGAAGAGCAATTTTTGGGATGATCCTGGAGGAGAAATGGAAGAGTACCTGGGGCAGTAAAGCTATAGTTTATGTTGTCAGGACCCCACATAGCACTCCTCTATACCCCAGAAAGATAGTTTGTGTTCTTCCATTGAAAAACTTTTCCATCCTTCCCACTACCTACTCATCTGTTTTGGTTAACATGTCCTCATTAACATTGTAGGCTATTGATTAGCATAAATCCAGGGATCACCTATTGGTATGCACCTTCTCTGCCTGTGGTCCATGTAAAATAACATCAAAGATGGTGAAAATTAGAAGAGAAAAGTGGACATGTTGCTTTTAACTGCTTGTTTCTTTGTTTATTCTTCCAAAATTAAGGTAGATTCCTTTACCTCATGCTTAAGTTAAAATACATCAGCTGAAATAGATTGTTGCCAGTGGTGGTTACTTGATGTTAATTGTTTATCATAGGCATATAGGCAGTATCACACATTGAAGGGAAATGTAGCACCACATGCGGTCATTTCTCCAAAGATCATTAAACCACAGGGGAGATATTTGTGTGGCGCTATTTCTAATGATGCTATACAGACTTGCACCCATATCATTGATTCTCTCTGGGGAATTAACTTAACTCTACCAGTGGTGATATGTGAATGGATTTTCCCCTCAAAGATTCACGGAGCACAGTAGGAAGCCTTTCAGCCTGACCTGCCTTCTTTGCTTTTGGAAGAACAATGCAATTAGTCTCGCACACCTGCTGTTTCTTCGAAGTCCTGCAAATTACCTTACACTCTGGGGCATGATTGTGGAAAATGGAGAATACTTTATGAATTGCCATTTTTTGAACAAATATTGTGTTTTAACCAAAATGGAAGCTAGTGAATATAATTAGAACAAATAAACAAGCTTTGTTTTCAAAAGTGTGTATTAACACATATGTAACTATGCACACAATTTAAAGTTATTCATTTAAATCTTTTGATTAGCTTTCTTTAGAATGTGATCATTTAAAAAATATTTTTAAGCATCACCAAGATAACTCCAAGATAAGTAGGATATGACTTGGCCAATCCAACCCAGTCTTACAACTGTATTTGCTTTTCAAGTTAGCAAGCAAAGATAAAAGGGATCTGCAATAGCTTATTGGTAAGGACCCAGTACAGAACTGTGTCAATTAGATTTCCCAAGTTTAATTGGCAGTGCATACAAATGTAGCTGCTCTCAACTGATCAGAATACTCTAGGTAATGGAATGGAAACAGCTGATTATTATCAGGTAGCTGCTGTTGGAAAATTTGTTTTGTGGTAACTGGGGAGATCCAAACTCGGCTCAGCTGTGACGTCCTTCATGCCTGAATGGCCTATAAACATTCAATATTTACATAGGAAGCATGGCTGCTTGAACTAGGAGCATGAACAATGCTTGAAGTTAACAAAAATTAGTGCCTTCAAACCGCTGGTGAGATAATTAGAGGAAACAAACAAAAATAGAATTTCGAGCTTTAAAACAAAAGTGTCCTATCTCTTAGAAGGTGACAAAATAAAAAGTGTGCTTCTTTCCTTCTCTTCCAGTCACAACGAAGGGTCACGTTCCACCTTCCTGATGGCTCTCAGGAAAGTTGCAGCGATAGTGGCTTGGGTGACCATGAACCCAACAGCAGTGCCAGCACATCGCACCCTCTGCCCCTTGGCTTCCCACAGGAGGAATACTATGAGCAAACATCCCCTAGCAGGACTGAAGGTGATGGCAACTCAGACCCCGAATCCAGTAAGTGATTTCCTGTGTTTGAGGCAAATTACCTAAAGTAATTATATGCCCTAATTGAACAGTATAAGAAGTAGCTCTGACCCACATAGCTAACTGCACAGATACAGAACTACTGAATCATTTGTTTAAAAAGTTGACAATATGACAACAGTAGAATGGGCTGGTAATTTGAAATAATTTGTTATAGGAGTACGATAGTTATAGATACGTTTTAATTAATCATGAATAGTAGTTAGCAATTGTCTGCAGACACTTACAGGTCTGAAAAATATGCAACAGGGGCTGACTGACCTATATTTCAATTTGCACCACTATTTTAGAATCATAGAGTTATGAAACACAGCTGAAAACTAGAGTCCCCTTGTGTCTATACTGGCTATTTAAAAAGTAACCCAGTCAATTTGATTGCCCCTGCTCTTTGCCGTGTCTCTGAAAATTTGTTATTTTTCTCCTTTTTAAAAATCAACCTGCAGCATTGAATTGAATATAGTTTTATTAACCCTTTCACACTTCCCATATATTTGTGTCTGTGGCAACCTAATTAACAGCCTACCTATAGAACAAACTTTCCACAGTCTTCATGTTAAAGTTTTAATATCACAAAGTTAGTTTGTTATCCATAGCTATATTTCCCACTTTTTTATTCTGCTCTTTCTCATTCTGGCCAATACAGGTAGTTCTTCTATAACATGATGGTTGTGTTCTTGTATAGAAAAATTGTGCTTTAGAAACAGCGCTTAAAGTGATGGTGATGTAATTGCATTACAGCCAACACACGTTTTAAAAGTTGTTGCTTTAGGAACAATATCCCCAAATTGTCAATTGTATTACAGTGAATTTGTGTTCACGAAATGTGCGTTATAGCAGGATGACCTGCATAAATACATTGCCCTGCTTCCACACTGCTGGGATATGTAAGTGACATCTCCTGATTATAATCTCCCCACTGCTGATTTTCCACCTTTTCCTGTTTCTACCTTGCCTCTCGTTTTCACCGTACAGTAGGAATTTGAACTGAATTGGGGAGGAGGAAGCATAACTTTTTTAATAACATGACCCTGGAGGCCTAGTGTGGTTGTTACATCATCTCTTTTAGGAAAATTGATATGACAAGTAATAAGAAAGGACCTATGTGTATGGAATCCTTTGATCCCACCACATCCACCCTCTTTACTTTTATCTAATCTAAAGTGAAAACTATTTCCTTGTACCCAAACAGCACACATTAACTATACTTATATTGGTTTCTCCGTGTTCACCATTATTAAATGATTTGAAATTACTGATATGGAGTTAATGCAAATTCCAAAATCGATAGCTTCAAGATAGTTGCTGTCAAATCAATAAAGAACCGGTCAGTTAAATGAGAAAATAATTTTATGTGAAACTGCGTAAGGAAATAAAGGGTCACTTTCATGACTGAATGGTAATTATTTTATCCTTTGCAAGTGGGGGAGAATTTTCTCCGGAAATGTTCCCAGAATTTTATTACAGCAATAGAGTTGAAGCTCAATATGTATTGATAATGCTCAATTTGGTGCTGAGTCCTCCCTGATCAGGGTAATCTCAAGCTTGAGTACTGGGCTCTGCTGATTTAATTGATTTGTTCCAAGGTAGCAGTGAGTGAACTACAGGCTTCAGTATCTTGAGGCTACTGGAGGGAGAAACAAGCTAGGCTTCCTGCTTCTCTTAATCACTGTACAATGGCTCGATGGAGAAGTGATTGTTTGTGTGAATGTGAAGGAAATGAAATTCCTGTCTTCACAAATATATGAAAATAATCTTTTATCACGCAAGTTGGCAACGGCAACAATTTCCTTTCCCAGATGAGATCAGAATTAGGATTTCTTTATTTCCTCAACATTTACTGTCCAGATTCACACATGAGAACCAGCCTCGGGGGCGAAATCATGTAGTTGTGTAATCCTTGTTTAAATGTCACTGTCAATTCACAAATAATAGAGGTGAAATGGCCAGAAAACTGGAGAAAAAGAGTGTTGCCACGGATAACACACTCTTATTTAAAGTACGTGATGCTGATCAATTGTCTGTGGCAGACAACTGATCCTTAGCTTCTCCACTGTTTGATTTTATTTTCTGTAATAATATGGGAAGTTCTTTATAACATCTGTCTCATTCTAACATCCATGATCTTTAATCAAAGCACTGCATGTGTTGTATAGGAGGACAGGACCTTTAAACCTTTCCACTGTGACCAGACTTCCACCTATTTGCGAATGAAAACTCCACAATATCACTGGATGTCATGAACCTTTTCATGATCACTGACCACTTCATCAGTTTCTGCCCTTGAACATCTATGATCACATGCCACCTCACAATCTCCAGACAGCAGGAAACCCAGAACAAACCTTTTATTAGCTGGCACCTGTGGGACCAGGCGTGTGCTGGTTGATCAAATATTTCAGATAATCATGAGGTACACACAACTGTAGTAAATCCTGACCAAGTAAAGCTTCAAGACCACAACCCCCCTCAAAAAATCTATCTGTATAAACATCAACAAACCTCATAAAATCAATATAAAAACACACAGTAAATAATGGAAATGTAATTCAGGAGATATACATATCACTGTTATCCATTATTTAGAGCTTAAAACTCAGACATCATAGCAGATCATGATATTTGAGGTATATAATTTTTCCTGGTTAACAAGGTGCCAGTTAAAACAATGTTTGCTGTACCTTGTCCAAAGTGGCAGTCAGTGCTCGGGTGTTACTGCCTGACAGGCAACCAAGCCTTTCCATTGGGAGATTCCTAGGTGGAAAACTTGTTTTGATGAAAAAAACATACACTCACAGTTATCCATCACAGAAGAGGCCCTTCAGACCATCGAGTCTGGGCCTATCTGTCAATTCTCATTCAATGGATTGAAAACTCCACACCATTCATTTGTCTAGGGGACCTCAATAATGCAGGCATATTTGTGAAATCATAACCAGTAAGTATCCAGCTAAAATATCCAGTACCAAGGAAGGGGCCACCCTGCCAAAAGTCCAACAAAAACATTCCTGATCATGCTGTATGAAATGCACGTCCTCAGATATTTGCATATATCAAGGTTGAGGGAATCCGCATTGATGGGAAAAATCAAATTATCTCTCATTATGACAATATTGCATGATACCAGTACAAATCCACCACATACAAGAAGTCAGCTCACCACATCTTCTTGAGGGAAATTAGGGATAGATGATGTATGTGAAAAGTTATCAATTTTAATAAAAACACTCACTGAGCAATAGAAGGTAAAACAACAGAGGAAGTTTCTGTTTTGACTATGATGCCCATGTTGTCTCTTTTTTAGTACAATGGAAGAATAATCCCACCAGCCTGTTTACTCCCTATACCCCTCTGTGGTTACATCAAACATTTACTAAGATCAAATTAGATTTACATTTTCTTTCCCTACTCAGAAATTACACATTGCAAGCCATTTAACATTAAAACCATTCTGTGTGTGTGTTTCCATGAAGTGAAAAGTAAAAAGGGTATAACTTTTTTTTTGAGAGCTACTGTTAAGATTTCCAAATGGCAACTTTTTGATTTTTAGGGGTTAGTTTTTGATTTACAGGAGCTCACTTTTCAGTCTCATTAAGACCATAAGACATAGGAGTGGAAGTAAGGCCATTCAACCCATTGAGTCCACTCTGCCATTTAATCATGACTGATAGGCATTTCAACTCCACTTATCTGCACTCCCCCCGTATCCCTTAATTCCTCGCAAGATGAAGAATTTATCAATTTCTGCCTTGAAGACATTTAATGTCCCAGCCTCCACTGCGCTCCTTAGCAGTAAATTCCACAGGCCCACCATCTCTGGCTGAAGAAATGTCTTCTCATTTCCATTCTATATTGACCCTCTCTAATTCTAAGACTGTGCCCATGGGTCCTAGTCTCCCCATCTAATGGAAAGAACTTCCCAACATCCACCCTTTCTAAGCCATGCACTAAATTGTAAGTTTCTATTAGATGTCCTTCAACCTTCTAAACTCTAATGAATACATTGCAGGATCCTCAGCTGTTCATTGTATGTAGGGCCTACCATTCCAGGGATCATCTGTGTGAATCCCCACTGGACACACTCCAGTACCAGTATGTCCTTTCTGAGGTGTGGAGCCCAAAATTGGACACAGAGGCCCACATAGGACTGAACCAGAGCTTTATAAAGTCTCAGAAGCACATTGCTGCTTTTATATTCCAACACTCTTGAGAAATGACAACAATACATTCGCTTTCCTAATTACAAACTCAACTACAAGTTAACCTTTAGAGAATCCTGGACTAGCACTCCCAGATCCCATTGTAATTTGGCTTTATGAATTTTCTCACCATTCAGAAAATAGTCCATGCCTATATTCTTTTGTCCAAAGTGCAAGACCGAGCATTTGCTCACAATGAATTTCATCAGCTATTTCTCGGATCACTCTCCTAAACTGTCTAAATCTTTCTGCAGCCTCCCCACCTTCTCAGTACCATCTGCCCATCATTTGCCCTTCATATCACGGGCAAACATCACCACAATGCCCCAGTCCCTTCATCCAGATCATTAATATGCAAAGTGAACAGCTGCGACCCCACCACTGAACCCTGAGGGACACACTTGTCACCAGTTGCCATTCCAATAATGAACATTTTATCTCAACTCTCTATGTTCTGTCAGACAGCCAATCCTCAATCCATGCCAGTAGCTCAGCTTGAACACCATGGGTCCTCACTTTACTCAGCAGCTTCCTGTGAGGCACCTTATCAAAGGCCCTTTTGAAGTCTAGATAGATAATATCCACTGAGTTTCCCTGGTCTAACCTACTTGTCACCTCTTCAAAGAATTTTAACAGGTTTGTCAGGCACAACCTTCCCTTACTAAATCCATGCTGACTTGTTCAAATCCAACCCTGCACTTCCAAAAATTTAGAAATCTCATCCTTAACAATGGATTCTAGAACTTTACCAACAATCGGGGTTAGGCTAATTGGCCTATAATTTTCCATCTTTTGTCTTGATCCTTTCTTGAACAAGGGGGTTACAACAGTGATTTTCCAATCATCTAGGATTTTCCCTGACTCCAGTGATTTTTGAAAGATCACAACCAACACCTCTGTTATTTCCTCAGCCACCTCCCTCAGAACTCTAGGATATAGTCCATTGGGGCCAGGAGATTTATCAATTTTTAGACCTTTTAGCTTTTCTCTTTTGTAGTGGCTACCATACTCAACTCTGCCCCCTGACTCTCCTTAATTGTTGGGATATTACTCATGTCTTCCACTGTGATGGCTGATGCAAAGTATTCATTAAGTTCTTAAGCTATTTCCTCATCTCCCAGCACTAGCCTTCCAGCATCAGTTTGAAGCAGCCCAATGTCTGTTTCTTATGTATTCAAAGAAACTTTTACTATCATTTATAATATTACTGACTAGCCTACCTTCATATTTGATCCTCCCTTTCCTTATTTCTCTCTTTGTTATCCTCAGTTTGTTTTTGTAGCCCTCCCATCTTCTGATTTCCTAGTGCCCTAAGCCACTTTATAGGCTCTCCCTTTCTCTTTGAGACATTTTCTGACTTCGTTTGTCAGCCATGGCTGTCTAATTCCACCACCCCCACCCCCCTGGATAATCTTTCTTTTTTTAGATTAGATTAGATTAGACTTACAGTGTGGAAACAGGCCCTTCGGCCCAACAAGTCCACACCGACCCGCCGAAGCGCAACCCATCCATACCCCTACATTTACCCCTACCTAACACTATGGGCAATTTAGCATGGCCAATTCACCTGACCCGCCCATCTTTGGACTGTGGGAGGAAACCGGAGCACCCGGAGGAAACCCACGCAGACACGGGGAGAATGTGCAAACTCCACACAGTCAGTCGCCTGAGTCGGGAATTGAACCCGGGTCTCAGGCGCTGTGAGGCAGCAGTGCTAACCACTGTGCCACCGTGCCGCCTTTCTTTAGGATAAACCTCTGTACTGTGTCTTCAATTACACCCAGAAACTCCTGCTATTGTTGCTGTACTGTCTTCTCCACTAGGCTCTGCTTTCAGTTGATGTTCGCCAGTTTCTCTCTCATGCCCCTGTAATTACCTTTATTTTAACTGTAACACCATTACATCTGATTTGCCTTCTCTCTTTCAAACTGCAGACTGAACTCTACCATATTATGATTGCTGCCTCCTAAGTGTTCCCTGACTTTAAGATCTTTTGTAAAGTCTAGCTCATTACATAGCACTAAGTCCAGAATGGCCTGCTCCCTTGTGGGCTCCATCACAAGGTGTTCCAAAATGCTACCCTGTAAGCGTTGCATGAATTCCCTTTCTTTGGATCCACGGGCAACATTATTCATCCAGTTCACCTGCATATTGAAGTCGCTGCAATCTTCTTCCTGACCTCTCCGCCCCCACCCCACTCCGGCCTATCACCCTCACCTTGACCTCCTTCCACCTATCCCACCTCCATCGCCCCTCCCCCAAGTCCCTCCTCCCTACCTTTTATCTTAGCCTGCTTGGCTACTCTCTCTCATTCCTGATGAAGGGCTTATGCTCGAAACGTCGAATTCTCTATTCCTGAGATGCTGCCTGGCCTGCTGTGCTTTGACCAGCAACACATTTTCAGCTGTGATCTCCAGCATCTGCAGACCTCATTTTTTACTGCATATTGAAGTCCCCCATGATCACCGTGACCTTGCCTTTCTGAGATGCCCTATCTATTTTCCAGTACATCTTGCGCCCCTGGTCCTGACCACTGTTGGGAGATCTGTGCATAAGACCCTTTGTGCTTTTTTTGACTTTGTGGTTCCTCACTTCCACACACACATTCCACATCATCTGACCCTCTGTCATTCAGTGCCATAGATTTAATTCCATTCTTAACTAACAAGGCAACCCTGCCCCCTGCTGCCCACCTCCCTGTCTTTTCGATAAGTCGTACACATCTACTTAAATAGCAATCACTTGCCATCCCAACAGATTCCCTCTCCTGATCTCACTTCCACCCAGCTCCTGCCACTCTCTGCTGTAAAAAAGAGGAGAGCGGCAGGAGCTGCCTCCTTCATGAGGTGATGCAGTCATTTAGTAACAATACCTTTTGTATTTGTGTTGGGAATTGAACATAATGGAAACAGTACTAGGAAAATTTGTGCTTATCCCCAATAACCATCACTACTCCGTTTAACTTAAAGCCACAGCACAGAAAACAATGCATTGATTTCCTAACACAAGAAAGCAGACATACATTAGCAACAAAGGCATCTTTAAACAAAAACATTGACAAACGAATACATAAGTGACACGAAAAATGCTTTCAACATACTGGCTAGGTTGCAGCAAGATTTTTGTATGCTTGTCTACAAAACCTCCACTAAACCTCAAGTAATTGTATGTGTGTTTTGGAGATGCCAGTATTGGACTGGGGTATATAAAGTTAAAAATCACACAACACCAAGTTATAGTCCAATAGGTTTAATTGGAAGCACACTAGCTTTCGGAGCTCCGCTCCTTCATCTGATGAAGGAGCAGCGCTCCGAAAGCTAATTGTGTGTAAGCAGCTTTGAGACGTGAATGCATACAAATGCAAATATTTACGAAACAGAACAATTTATATTAAAGTATACAATTGATGCACAGTTCTTCATGTTGTATCCATTCCATTTTTCTCCCAATAAGTAGTCCCTGAGCTTCTGCAAATTTAAGCATGAGGCTTTGCAATAATTCTCACAGATCTTGTTACCTCAGTTTTCCTGTTTCCAGTTGGCTGACTTTTCTTCTGAAATTTTAAAAATCTTTTTCTACCCTTTGCAGCAGGCTCTCATTCTTCACACCTTTTCCATCTGCAGATCTCTTCTACTCTTAGCAGATTCTCTGTCACTTCTCAGCTCCTGTCCCCTCCCAACTGAAACTTTCAGACTGCACTCTTGTTTGCAGTCTCTCTGTCCCCTTTGCAGCTCGTCTCCATCCTGCATCAGATCCCCATCAGTTCCCAAACAGCATCCCTTAGCCTGATTGCATGAGCCTCAGGCCCCAGCCTCACACTTTGCAGTAGCACCCCATCCACTGGCTTGGCTCCTTAGCCTGGCAGTCTTACTTCCCCTCACACCCACCATTCCCTGGCCTTGCCAACTGCTACCATTAAACCCACTGCACCAATGACAGACTGCTTCTTTCCCATATTTGCTGCTCATGATAAGCTCATGATGAGATCATTGGCAACAGGTGTGAGAGAGAACCAGCCTGGGATTGGTGGAGAAGCTCCCTACCATTTCTTTCCATTCTCGTCATGGGGAGGGGGGTGACTTTTCTCCAGTCACCCCATGAATGAATTGTTCATTCATTTTGGCAGTGTAATGCCATTCAGCTCCCTGTGTATTTTGAATGTTACAATGAATTCTAGCTTAAGTAACTCAAATAATGTTTAGACATGAATCAAATAGTAAGTACTTCAAAGCAAAATACTTTAGATGTTAGAAAATGCTGGAACAATCCAACAGATTAGACAAGCACTGGTTGGAGCACATGTGAAATGTCATCAAGCATAAACAGCTATTTAATTGCACTCTCTGGAAAGTCTGCCTGACCAGTTAATATTTCCAATATTTTCAATTTGTTCTGAAAATTGCGATTTCAAAGAACCTTTTCCTCTGGCATTAGAAAACTTTCTCTGCAGTTATGCAGGCCAGTTCCAAACTGAAATGGGCTTAAAACTATGTTTGGCCAAAATTTTGAAGATTGTGTTTGGTAACAAGTCAGGGTTGGTTGTTTCATTTGGAAGAAATATCTTTGATATCTGTAATCCCAGTTAGACTCTAGTGTGTCGGAATCAGTTCAATACTTTTTAAAAGTGTCAGCATTGTTGCAATCTGGAGAAACGTGGCAGCCAATTCACACATGGCAGAGGCTCTAGATAATCTGTTTCTTTGCTGCAGTTTGCTGAAAGCAAAATAAATGTTCATTAAACCATTTAACTAATTTCTGATGTCAATTTACTGTTGAAATGTGAGAAATTCTACGGCAAGATTGGCCCTACCAATTTCTCATCACCCCATGAAGCGCTTCACATTCGTGTAGTCACATGTTTGCTTTAACCCACGCCATCAACAAGAATTGGTCACATTTAAAAAACACATTTCATTCCAATAGCAGAGAGAGATAGGGACGCAATCTTCTGGTTAGGAATTCAGTAACTTTTTCTGATGACCCAGTAGTTCTATCTTGAAATTCCATTTATTCTTTTTTTCCGCAATCGGTGTACCTTTGTTCCTTTTCCCTTCAATAAGGAAGGTGCAATCATCATCTGTTATGTGATTATTTTCAGTGCATTTGTGTGATTAGTTAACAGGAAATCAATTCTGAACAAGAATGGAGACCTCACTTGGGCATGCCTTGTATTTGAGTATTGGGCTGTTGGGGACAGGGGTGAGTTGAAGTGGCAATATTACTAGGCTTTGGACAAATTACATTTCAAAATAGAGGACACACTATTACATGTTATTATGGGGATTGCAGCTCTGATAAGTTAACCCTGCAGGTCATGCAAGCACAACAGCTATTATACAACTAGTAAAAGCACCTTACAACATTTGGCCATGTTTCCACATATTTCAGTTGTTTATTTTGGCTGTATGAGCAGACATCAGTCCTTTCACAAGGTCAGAATCATGGTCCTAGCAACAAGAGGCATATTAACTTGACCTCTTTATTGGAATAAAACATTGGGGTCTTTTCCAAAGGAAGTAATTCCAGAGCACCCTGTAAGAGTAACCCCAGTAAATTGAAGCTTATATCCGTATATGAAAGGCAGATTATGGCAAGCAATTTAATGGCAGTCTTTGTAGATGGAAATGGGTTAGTCAATTATAATGTGATTCCTATTACATACAGTGATATCACAAGGTTCTCCACATAAGAGCTACTGCTAAAATTAAAACTCATGGGATCAGGGAGGAAGTTGTAAATTGGGTAATAAATTAGCTCGGTAATGAGAAATGGAATGCAGGCATTAATAATAGTATCTCTAATTTGACCAGTGAAGTCCCTCAGTAATAATTTCTGGAAACCCAGACGTGGATCGCATTTATTGGTAAGCTCAAGTGTATAGTTTGCAGAAGATCAAGCTTTATAAATTATATCTAAGTTGTATAAGAAGATTTTGAAAGCCAAGTGGAACAGACCAAGAAAGACTAAATAGAATAGTATTTTGACTAACTGCAATGTTTTTCTTTATTTCTGGGAACACACAGAAGTGTTAAACTGAATTACATTCTCAACTTCTTCACAACATTGCAAGAATTTTTTTATAATTGTTGATTGTTTTGCTTAATTTTCTAATCATGACCACTGTTCTCTGGTGAAAGACTTCCTTCGATTCAGACTAAAAGACTTTGAAAAAGGGACCATGAATATTCTTATACCCTTTCACACAGGAATGGGGGAAAGAAGACCTCAACAAATTATTTAGGGAAAAATGATGGAGAGAGATATTGTGAATGTCCCTTTTCTAAAAAAGCTAAAATGTAAATGTGGCATAACATTTGGTGCAGACTGCTAGTATTAATGATTAGAATCTAAGCAAAAACACTCAATATAGCTGAATAAAGAACTATCATAAATTTAGAGTTGTTAGCTTTTTGAATAGATTTACACCTCAGGCACTGATGACTCAATTACAGGATTTAGAAAAGAGATACACAGGGAGCCCGGTGTGAGAGCAAGAAATTTGGTCTAAACATGGTGATGACTGACAGCACCAGGTAGAAGAATGTATCACACTCTTTTTGACTATAATGGGCTTCACTGAAAATATTTATTAAAACAAACAGAAAAGGCCTTCAGAACAATCTGTGCAGATTTCATACATATATTATTCAATACAGGATTTTATTGATCCCAAGTCTTTAAATATAAATAATTCAATATATTCAGCCCTTCAGTTATCAAACAAGTCTAGACTCTACTGTGGCCAGACTGAATAAGGAAATTCTGCAATTTAAATCAATTACATTTGGTGTAAAATTTGAAACAGAGCCCCTTATAAAAATTGACTCTCTTTTTAATATGTACAAACATGGAAAATATAAACATAGAAAATAGGAGCAGGAGTACATCATTAAGTACTTCAAGTCCTGCTTCACATTCAACATGATCATGGCTGATTTTCCAACTTAGTGCCCTGTTCCCACATTCTTCTTGTACCTTTTGATCCAATACAAACCATATTGGTACATGAGTTAATCTTAACCTAAGCTCAGGCAGTAATGACCACTGCTTTGTAAAGATCATGAGCCAGCTCTGCCTGTAATGAATGGTCCCCAGTGAGAAAATGTGCCCATCATTCTGCAAAGGGGCTAAGAGATCACTTGGATCGTGCAACTCTATATTCATGCCTCAGAAAGCTATTGCTTATTATAAAATAGTCGAGTAAAAAATGAGGTCTGCAGATGCCACAATGTTTTTCCTTTAATCTTCCTAAAATCTGCAGACATAAAGAAGGGTGAAAGTGAAGTGTGAGTTTGCATTTTTTTTATTGTTAAAGGGAATGTAGCAACTAATATTCTTAAGGACAGTTGGTCATGAGCAATAAGCACTGGCCTTTCCAGTCATGTTTACATTTTTACATCACTTCGTATTTTTAGGCTTTTCTGTGTGCTCCTTTTCCCATTCAATACAAATGAAGGAATTTTATTAATATCCAGAGTTTCCTAGATCAATAGCCTTTTTGGGTTTCTCTCAATGCTTTGAGTCTATTGATAAGGTTTTACTAATTCTCAATTTTGGATAGTATGCAAGCATATCTGCGTAACATTTCTCCATCCTCTATTGTATTTATTTCAAATGGGTTAATGTCTTCATCTGCTGATGATATCAACAATTAATCTCTCGGCAAACACAACAAACATTTGATGGCAGAATTTGATGTAGTTCTTGATGGTTTCAATGTATTTCTTACCTAACCACAGATAGGCTTAGAAACTATTCTCAGCCCAATGAATTGCACCCTTCTTTGGGTTACTGATCCATTGAGTGATCTTGCAAGACTATTTATCAGATGACAGTAACCATTTAAATAATCTAACCTTGCAAAATTCCTGTTGTGTTTATCCAACATCAATTCAGTGCTAGCTTGTTGAAGAAATGCATAGCTGGTAATTAGCTTGCAAGTTTACTTAATTAATTGGTACTTCCCAGGCTGTTCAAATTGATCTCCCATCCTTAATCTAATTAGACTAGATACAGGTGGGGTGCACTGTACTCCGTTTGACCTGCAAACGCAGCTAACCTGGAAAAAGTGCCTTAAACTAGCTCGTCAGATTAATGTCTTCACTCTTAACACTTATATTTAAACCAAAGTGACATTTATTAGATTAATCCAGCATAAAGCTGCCTTGTTTGAATTGAAATCATAAGCACTCATGAATATAATGTGACCCTGAAGTTAATTGAGTCAAAATTCCATGCTGGATTGGAAATAATAAAAGATGCAGTTGGTGGAATAAATGCAATTCCTTAAAATTCTGAATTGAGCTGTTTGCACGGAAAAGCAAAAGTATCTTTTTTGTCAAAGAAAGTAATTCAAGAGATTCATGTTAAATTTACACTGTAACCAATTCTGCTAGGTTGAGCGTGCCACAAAATAAGAACCATGAGCAATTATACACTACAGTTCAACTGTTAGTACATGCTCAATCAGAAGTCAGGCTCAATCTGAAGGAAAATGCCATTTCTCACTTTGGATTTAACTTATTTTTTATGATATTACCCTCAGTATGAAAGTGTTGCTGAGAATTCTGTGCATCAAGCTCACATCTTCTGCTTTCCCTGAAGACCATTGTCATCTGTTCCATTAACAGTGCGCATTTCTTCACAGAAAAAAATCTGTTCCCACAGATCTGCATCCAAATAAGTAATTTTATATCATTACATCTATGAGGAAAATATGTGTCAAATTGGTTTGAATGTCATTCTTCATTGTCTGAGTCCTCGAATAAAGTTTCCCCTGTCTAACAAGTTGAAAAGCCCCACTTTTAAGGGAATTAATTTGTTTATCTGAATCCAGTTTCCAATGACTACAGTCTGTGGCACAAAGCTATTGCTCAGAGTGTTACTAGCTTGCAAGAAGTAAATTACTCTTCAGCAGTGATAGATACGTTGATCATTGACGAAGATTGAAATTCAACCTCTGTGCTACTTTTACATGCCACCAATCAGTGTTCATGTACCACTATAAAATCTTGACAATAACTTGAGTTGTTGAGGGGAGAGAGGAGAATTCATCTTTGTCACATAGGTTCCTCTTCACAACTGATGCTATGCCACACAAAATTCTGATGGCTATTTAATGCAAATTACAAGTGGCTTGAAGTAAACAGATAAAAAGTCACATTTGCCACTAAAATAAGTAAAAAAAAACACTGAAAAAGGAAAATAGTACCAATACCTAAAATGTGACAGAAAAGCAGAAAATTTTGGAAGTACTAAGTTAGTCAGGCAGAATTGTGGAGAGACCTGAGGTAACATTTCAGGTTGTTGGTGTTCCTTCCTCATGAGGTATTGCCTGGCTTGCTGAATATTTCAGGAACTTTCTTTTCTTTTTGGAGGTTCAAGATTATTCCTCATTTGCTAATTAACTTATGTAGTGTGTCTTGGTGGCATCGGTATATTTGGTGTGCAATGATGGCTGGAATTCAGGTGTTCATTTGTAAACATGAACGAGAGGTTATCTATTTTCACAGTAATTAGCTGCCTAACTTGTTACACGCAGTTTTCTCAAGGCAGCATTGAAAACAGTTGTCATTCCATTCAAAAATTACAAGCACAAAACTGAGAAGCTAAGCTCTGAGAATGCTCTGTCACTCAAATTATGAAACCCGAATTGACGAAAGCTTATACTAGACCAGACTCATTCTAGCTTTCATGTCTGAAAGGTACAGGTATATGACAGTTTACATGAGCACCAGTTGCTTGTTTGAAATCACCCTTCTATTCCCTTGCTCTTGTTTATTTCATTTTCTACCTGTTCTAATTATCAGTGCAAAAAATGGTTTGAATTGAATATACTTATGCACACACTGTGGATAAATAAAACATATTGAAAAGTAATATACTGATTGAAGCAATCATAAAAATCCAATCTATTTTGGCACATTTCACAAATATTTGGCAGGAGTTACCAGATTGCCTGTGCTATTTCCTTCAGATCAAGAAAATGAAGTCACTGGGCCAGATCTTTGCTCCTGAGGTGGATATTACAATTTAGGAAGTTTGCCAGCTTGCTGAACCCACCCAGGCCCAATTTCTACTTGGGATGAGGGCAGGCTGGGTGTGAGGGTTGAAGGAATGTGGTGGGTTCAAGATGGAGTCAGGCCTACCATACTGGATTGGAACCAACGTCTGCTTTGGTTCTTTGGGACTCGCATGTTTCTTTACAGACCCCATGGTAGTTCATGCCCCAGGCTCCCATGCCAACCCATTTCTCCCAAACCCCAAGGATCATCCTTTATACCCTCCATGTCATCCACCCAGCAACTACCAAGGGCAAATCTCAGATAGCATGTTAAGAATGAAGACCTACATATAGTATTCTCACAGCAAAACTGAATTTATGAATTATATTACTAAATACAACTAATCTTTTAATAATCTCTTTCTTCCATTGATTAATTGGAAGGTGTGGTTAACAATCAACCTTGGATAATGATAGCTCATAGAATAATGTCAACAAACATCTACAATGGATTTTTTTTTCAAATTTCACTGACTTAACAAGTTGTACTTGATTTAAAAAACGGGCTGGAAAATTATTTAAGTTCACAGCTTGACAATTCTTTAGATGTTATCTGTCTTTCACGAGTCTTTACATCTCTTCCATATAATCATAACTGTTATGCTGCATGTTAAGGCTCTTGTTGCATTGCCAACGGGGTCTGTTTGAACACGGTACTGAGTTCAAATGAGCCTGCTGAGTTTGGTTTCACTCATATATAAATCATTCCCCCTCCCCCCAGATTTCCCCTCCATACAAAAATGAGATCTGTCAGAGACAAGGGTGGCGGTGATCCTTTCTGAATTCATGTCCTGCCTGCCATTTTAAAAACTCCAAGAAGTCTCTATAATTGCAGAAATCTGACTCAAGCTTCAAATGATATAAATATGGAAGGACCAGCAAGGATAGCAGTAAGTGTATGGGTTCCTGGGCTAGGGAAGACAAATCAGCTATTTACTGTACAGGATGCCCATGTGCATGTATGGCTGTCAGGGAAAGAGTTGGTGGGACACACCTACTCACTCAGACGTACTGCTGGCTTTCATTTAGGAGCTTGTGTATGAATAATCTCGTTCTTGTGTCTCAATCCATGAAGCCAGATTCACGAAGGAAATCCAGAAAATGTGAGAAGGGGGGATTCTGGAGATAATTTCCCAATAATTTCTTTTTAGCGTTACTTGAACTTTTTAAATGACATCATTTTCAGATGTCATTTTGAGATTATTGCATTAAACTAAGTATAGAAAACAGTATGGAATGCAGCTTTCAAGTAAGGTTCTGCAACCAAATCCATTCATTTTGTTATGGTTCATTACACCAAAATCACACTTTGCTGAAGATTAATTTCTCATGTTCTAGTCTGAAGCCAGAATCCAGTTGCCTTTTATACTTTCCATTCTCAATGGCCTATTAGTTGCTGCATATTAAGGAATTGATCTTTAATGACAGAACCATGCGTGCACAGTTGGAACTCATGCTGTGGCATTGGTGTGCCAGCGTGTAATTTTGGTGTTTTAAATGCCTTTGTGCTGAACATGAAAGTGGCACAGCAGTCTGTCTGATTAATGTTATAACAAAATGTAAATGATGTGTAAAGTCCTTTAGCCTATCTACTGACTATTCATTTTTTCAGTCGGGTGTTTTGTGATGCAGCACATGTTGTGGTTGCAATTGCATGACTGTTTAAGTGCTCATTTTCAACTCAGCAAAGTAAATAGAAGTTGTAATCTGGAACTCCCTTTGATTTTTATCAGAAGAAAGAAATGCTTGCATTGGTATTTAACACTTCAAAAATATTAGATCAGATTAGATTACTTACAGTGTGGCAACAGGCCCTTCGGCCCAACAAGTCCACACCGACCAACCGAAGCGCAATCCACCCAGACCCATTCCCCTACATTTACCCTTTCACCTAACACTGCAGGCAATTTAGCATGGCCAATTCACCTGACCTGCACATCTTTGGACTGTGGGAGGAAACTGGAGGAAACCCATACAGACACGGGGAGAATGTGCAAACTCTGCACAGTCAGTCGCCTGAGGCAGGAATTGAACCCGGGTCTCTGGTGCTGTGAGGCAGCAGTGCTAACCACTGTGCCACCGTGCTCCCAATATAACATTTTCTCTTCACTTTTTTTAGATTAGATTCCCTACAGTTTGGAAACAGGCCCTTCAGCCCAACCAGTCCAAACCGAACCTTTGAAGAGTAACCCACCCAGACCCATTTCCTTCTGACTAATGCACCTAACATTATGGGCAATTTAGCATGGCCAATTCACCTGACCTGCACATCTTTGGACTTTATGAGGAAACCGGAGCACCTGGAGGAAACCCACACAGACATGGGGAGAACATGCAAACTCCACACAGACTGTCGCCCGCGGCTGAAATCGAACCTAGAACCCTCATGCTGTGAGGCAGCGGTGCTAACCACTGAGCCACCATGCCGCCCCAGCATTCCATATTGTCATAAGTAACTTTGCTAATTGTTATATTTCAGATGCATAATCCACTCAACATTGTGCAAGATTCTGTCGACAAAAATGAATTTGGTTGACCAATGATCTGCTTTTGAAGAAAAATTGGCTAATGTACCCGCTCATATTTCATTTGAATAATGGTACCCACAACAATGGTAACCCCCTCCAACACACACACATATACACACACTCCACCTTAGTAATGTGCTGGAGTATTAGTTTAAATTGTGTGTTCAGATTGTGGGACAGAGCCTGAACACAGTCTTCTGATTGCGTAATGGGAATTTTACCAATTGAACCAAGTGTACATTCAGTAAACCAGCAATCAGTTTACTGATTCTGTCATTGTTTTGTCAAAATATACTTGAAGGATCTACCTTTACATTAAATAGAACCAAATAAAGATACACACTTCCTTAACAGTCTACCTGCTGACTGTCTCAGGAGCTGATAATATAGACCTGCAAGAATGTCCATGTGCAATTCTAGATGTTTGTGAAAGGAATTCTGCAGGATGTGGAGAATGACAAGACCAGTGTGATTAGATTAGAAGTCACATGTGGATCAGTAAAATATCAGTGCAGGCTCGGTGGACTGAAGAGCTGTGTCTGTATTGCTAAATCAATCAGTTTAAGGTCACATTTTGTTGTACAGTAAATGAAAGGAGCTGGTTCCTGCATTTTTATCCAGTTTTTTTTTGGATTTTGTACTTATTACATTCTGGAATAGATTAGAATGGGAGAAGTAAGTTCTTGGGTGACCAGTAGTCATCTGTTTGTCACATTTTTCAGTATAACTAAAAAAAATTATTTGCATGTTCATTCCAGCTCAAATTGGCCACTCAACCCTTTTTTCCTTACCAAGGCTAACACTTGATGCCTATGTTTATTCGTACACTGAGGTTATTTTCCTTGAACATGTAGAATATGTTTATTCAAATAGGAAAGTTCCTGATTGACAGAAAGTAACTAAGGCCTTTCAGAATGTGACCCATTGATCTAATTTTCTGATTCTGTGCTCTCCTGGAGTGCACACCAGAAATTGATTTGCATGTTAAACATTATTTGCTGAATATTTAGTTGAACAGTTGACCACAAAATAATGCGTATCCTATACCATAATCCACAAGTATTCACTCCCAGCAATGCTGAAATTTGGAAAATTAGCCAACTTCCTGATAGTAGGTTACAGATACTATGTGGTTCAATACTTCGGAATATAAACCGGAAGGTCCCATAGCTAACCTTCATTTTGAGCTGACCTCGCCGATCTCAACCAAGGCAGGAATTGGAGAGGAATGCTGAGCTCAACTGCTCCTATTAGCTGGACCTCCACATGAACAAGAATAACCTGACAGCTTTTCGAAATTCCTGCTTGAATGTTTATGTGTGACTGTCTGAGAAGAATAGGATTGGGTTTGCATGTGATGCTCTATGTTGTCGAGCAGCTGGTATGTGCTCATGAAGAGTGAATACTGGGGGAAAATCATGAAGTGCTGCCAGCTCACAGCTGCAAGTCAGCAGTCTCATGGCAGGAAGAAAGGAAATCGGAAGAAGTTCTTTTCTCATTAAGATCAATCTGCCTCATTTCACGATGGGAGCCAATAAAAACAGCTGTTAGATTTTATAGATCTATATGTTATTGTTTTCCATTCATCCCATAGTTTTGAGGTATTTTGCTCTAGATCGCCAACACTAATAGACATCCAAGCGTTTTTAAATAGGCTGATCAATGTGAATGTTTGATGCAATGTATATAACTGTTCTTTATATGAAAAAGCTGTAATTAAACACTTTTCAGGTTAATGGGGATGAATTCTGCTTTCTTTGTTGATTTGTAAGAATGCCAAGTGAAATATTGAGCAGTCATATTGGGCTGGATTTAATGCAGTCTGTCATTGTAGGAACTGTAGCACCCCAACATTCTTAATCTAGGCTGAGGCCCCATATTAGTGTCCTGGCAGCAGTAGTACCTCACCTCAATTACATTGGAAAGTGGAAGGGCTAGCATGGGATTTTAGCTAATGGCAGCAGGATGTCAGTTAGCTTCGTTAATAAGCAAATTAAGACTCATTATGTCTGAGCCCAATGCCATTTAACTGTGGTTCAGGAATTAAATAGATTCCCATTGTATTCCTGTGTCTCCCGTGTTTTCAAAGGGGTGGAGACGGTTCCTCGATATCAGATACTTGGTGCCTGGTCGAGAGACCTGACCTAAGGCAGGTGGTGGGTGCTGAAAGCTGTATCACTGCCTTTACTACTGATTCCATCCTCCGCCCATCCTCACTCCCCCACTCATTCCACACAACCTCCACCCCACAATCCCCATTCCACCCAGACTCCCCTTTGGGCTAGTATTTGTTGGTAATCCTGGCCCTCCGGTGAGCACAAAAGGAGGACCTGCTTCTGAGTGGCACTGAGGGTGATTATGAGCTGCCAGTCTTAGATTACCTGACATCTCTCAGCAAATGGGACATCTGATCCTGGATACTGAATTCTGGAAAAGGCTCAGTATTAGCCATTGAAGCACCTGCTTTGTCGTGTAGGCCAAGACTCCTGTCAGACTGGTTCAATCCTGTCAGCTGAGAGCTATCATTGTAATTTGCAACAAGCATTTTTCTGTATCCTTATTCTTGTCATTTACCTTTTCCATATTAGAGCCACAAATAGGAGAGGAATTACATAAATTCTAGCTTTGATTGTTCTGGGTGCAACACAAAGTGTTCGCTCCTCCCTAATGCATCAGTACAATCAGTTCCAATTGCAATGATTCATTTAAAAGTTTATTCTTAATTAATATGAGTTTGTTGCAGAAGCCTTAACACTATCTTTGTCTTTGTCATAATAGTAGTAAACACAGTGTTGTGGTGTGACAGTTAATAAGATGAGAAATGTGTCCTTTATGGGGAAAAAAACCCCTCCCTTTGTTGGAGTAATATATCAGAGAAAATTCCAACATATCGTCATTTAGATGCCACCAACTAAACGGAAGGCAGTTTATAGCTAGATATTGCACTGTAAAATATTCACAAAGTACACAAGCAACATCTAGTGGCAGGAAATCAGAAGTGAGTATATTTTTCTGTTCATTGGACAGCAGACACTGCTTAATGGGGATATACTTAAAGAAAAACAACGCATAAATCAGATTAAACTTGAAGGTCATGCAGGGCAAACACTATGTTCTATTTTGCTGCAATGATGTCTTATGCAGGAGGGAGAGCAGCCAGAAACAAGCTGCAACATGTTTTTGTTCACAGTTTGAGTGTCTGAAATACTGATGTTACATCTGAAAAACTGAAGGAAAAAACAACAGGAGAAGTACCTGAAGAAATAGAGGACCTTGAGTCTGCAATGAAATGAGTAGGAAATTAGTGCAAATTAATTTAAGAATGAGTATTTCAAATCACAGCTATTTCTTGTGCATTTGTGAAAAAAAATCAATTCACCATTATCACAATTGTTACTTAGCTAACCATGCTTTTTTTTAAAGTGTGCAATATTATAGGTTCTTTTTCAAATACAGAGTATCCAAATTATATTATTGGGCCCAATTGTCATTTTAAACTCCAAGCTATTTGACTTCTCTACTCGAATAATCTGCTTACTGTTAGATCCAGGGGCTAGAAGAAGCCCAGAGGAGTTAGTGATTTTAATTGACTTTTTGCTTACTTTTGATTATGGAGGTAAGCCCTTGTTTATCTTTTGGCCTCACAACAAAATATTGCATTTTTCTCTCCCCACCCCCACCAATTCATCACTTTTCTGACTGCACTGGGCTTCTCAATTTCTCTCCAATTGGCCTTCAGCTTTCTGGCCTTTCTTTTCCAGTGGCCAGATAAAGGCTGCTACATTCCAGTGAGAAAGGAATTTGCACCATATTAAAGCATGAGCTTTCCAATCCCAGGCTAGGTCAGGAGTGAATATCTCCCACAAGGTAATTCAGCCCACATTTGCATGACTCTCACCAGGACTTTAAATCTTTGCTCTAGTTCTAGCAATTCTAAACTGCTCACTGGACTGCAATGAATTAATGCAAGGATGACAATGCCAAATTGCTCACGAGATGAAGAAAATTAGGATGGTCAATTTAAAAAAAGAAAGCAAGATTACACTTGTGCAGTGTCTTTTACAAGCACAGTATGTCCTAAGCACCTTACAGTCAGTGAAGCCCTTTTTCAAGTGTATTCACTGTTGTAAAGTAAAATACAAGACAGTGATTATGCCCAGCAACGTTTACAAGTAGCAAAGTGGTAATGACCAGATCATCTATTTTAGTGATTCTGAATGAAGGAGTCAGGATATTGGAGAGACCGTCTCTGCTTGTTTTTCTTTTGAGGCAACTTATCCAAAAGATAGCACCTTCAATAATGCAGGATTCAGTGCTATTCATAGTACTACTCTGAAATGGTGAGCACCTGAAGTCTATGGAGAGGGTTCAAACCCCATCTAATTTTGAAACAGGTAGGATGCCACCTCTTAATCATGTGTTCACAGAGTTGTAGAATCACTACAGTGTGGAAAGAGGCCATTCAGCCCATCAAGTCTACACAACTGTTTGAAGAGCATCTCATCATAGCCGCCCCCCCCCCCTCCACCCTAACACAGCAGATAGCATGGTCAATCTACTGAACCTCCACATCTTTAGACTGTGGGAGGAAACTGGAGCACCCAGAGGAAATCCACACAGACGTGGGGAGATTCCACACAAGACAGTCACTCAAGGCTGGAATTGAACCCTGGCATTTGGAGGCAGAAGAGCTAACCATGTATATTCTACTCTATACTTCCTGAATATTGATGCAACTTTGTCTTTGGATTAGTTCTTTATTTCCAGAACACATGCAGAGTTGAATGGCTGAAATTCAATTACTGGGTAGGCTGTTGTTTGCCTCCAGTTCTGGTAGTGACCAGTCCACTGAAAATCAGGAAGAAGACTTGCAGATGATTGTTGCCTATCTGTTGAAAGGTATACTTCTTCAACCGCACAATGAGCTGGTAGAACATATCAGTGTGCTCGAAATATGTATTTCTCAAGCCCTCATAAATGACCATAGCATGACCATAACCTGTGATAGCCAAGTGCAGATTCTCACCCATTCACACACTATTCTTATTACATGCAAACTTAGACAGTAATAGATATGAATTTTGTATGCATTTCATCCAAAATCCAGGTTTAATAAAATGCATTTCACAAGGTAACATTCCATTCCAAAGTCTGCATCTCCTTCATACTTGGTGCTATCCCAGAGGAAGATTTCCACTGAAATCTATTAATAGCAAATGCTTAAAATCTTTCATGAAGAGCTTGTGTACAAAATAAATATGAAATTACTTAAAGGTTTGATTATTATTTGAACTTCATCTTTGGGTTTTCATAAATCCCAATGTATTGCTTAAATTATACTTGCCATTAAAGATGACCAAATATTTTCAATCAATAACTCGAGCTAAACTGGTCTACCTCCTTTCTCAACAATGGTGTTCTTTATTTCAGGATGATTCTTGTATTTTCACTTCATCTCATGTAGCTGATTTAGAAATTAGTTTTGACAGTAAATGGGTTGCCGTAGTGACAATAATAATTTTTACACGTAATGAGCCGGATTACCGCCAGACCATTAGTAATGCCTAAATCATGCTGGCAAGTCCTTGTGAAAGGAAGGAAGGGGTTTGAGTCGTCAGGCTGTCAGATTTCAGTTGTGCCCAAGTCTGCATATACTGCAAGGTGGGACAAAACAAGGCTGACACTAGCCTGACTGCAACTCTTCTACAACGTTTGAGTCTTCTTTCAGCCCACTACAACTGATGAAAACTCAGACACAGAGACTACATTAAAAGCATCACATTATATACTGTAATTTCATCAGATGCTTTTGCAAGAGGAATTCTGATGAGTTGTCTTTCTCCTTCTGTTGTGGGTCCTGTGACCGTGTTAACATTCCCACTATTGTCTGTGATACAGTTGGTATTTGCAACTCCACTAAATTATTAAAAGCTTCCACTGCCATACCATTCCTGATTGCCTTAAGAAATCAAGACACCCACCATATAGCATTAATCCCTGATCTGTAGTTGAGAGTTTCAATCTGACCCATGCTAAGTTGGTTACCTCATTTGGCCAAAGTGAAAAGATAAAATTAGTGCCACCGTCTCTGGACTATTGAGAGAAAAGAAAGAATAAGCAAGGATTCCTGTTCTTGATTCTTATTCAATGAGGCCTACTGGTAAGAATATGTGTGTGGACATTGGTTTGGATTTAACTGAGTTGTGCCTAACGATGTGGTAATGAGCTCTAAATCATACTATCAAGGCCATTTGAAATGAGAGAGAAGTTTCTGACAATAGGTTAACAGAACTCAGCTATAGCCAAGAATTTCCTTCACAATTCCACTGTAATCTGGGGATTTATGAGGAAGATCAGGTAAATTGGATATGAAGGCTTTGCACTGCATCCTTGTCTTGAAGGCAAAGTCGTTTACCAATGCCCTCTCCTGAATAACAAGGTCTTTGATGATCCATTCATCCTTGTCCTGCGTGTAAAAAAGGCAATGATATGGTGGGAATCAGAAAGATGGCAGGTTTCCCTGCCTTCGGTTGCTGCCATCATTGCTCCTAGAACCTCACGTGAGGAGGTATCACGAATCCCTGGGCAGTGATAGAAATTCCATTTGCTCCTTTTAAAAGAAGAGGGCTCAACAGGGCCCCAAACACTGATCTTTTCTTAGCCTCAGGTCAATCCCTCTGAAATATTTTCCTGCATTCATTAACTGTTCAGAACCTAGAAACTAGTCAGGAATAAGAGAGAAGATAGAAACTTTGCACTCACATGCTTTTGGTAGGAGAATAGCTGCCATTGCTCTAGCTGCCCTTAGACTAAATAACTATACACCAACAAATTCAGAAGGAGAGAGAGAGAGAGAATACAATTGAAGAGATGGGGTTAGCAATTACACATAAGTAACTTTTTCATAACTAGCAATCATGTAGGCTTCGTGAAGTGATTTTTAAATCTTCTTTAGTGTTCAGTTAGGCCAGGATAACTTAACTGATAACATTTTGTCCACTGAGGTTCTAGCTTGTCACTCTTACAAACTCGAAGTTTTTTGGGACCATAACTCATTCACAGAAGAAGATGCTGCTCAGGAAAGGTACCTTTCTCCAAATCCCCTGTTTAGTTTTATTCAGCTTCAGCTATGTTATAAAAACTTTGTTTGAAATGTCTGGGATTTTCTCTCTCCAGATCATGTATTTCCCAGTTTAAGGAATATGTAAGTAATAGGGTTAATTTCAGAATATATAACAGAAAAACTTAAAAAGATTTACTAATTTTAAAATTTGATTCATAAAAATTAACAAGCATTGCACTTTTTGTGGATTAGTGTACAGATATGCTAAAGTCAGTCAAATATATAATAACTCTAATAGGTTGCTGTGAAATGTTATTTATAACTATTCAAGAATGTCAAAGAACATTTCAGATTATGTAAGAATAGCTAAAATTAAAAATGACCAACACCAGGTTATAGTCCAACAGTTTATTTGGAAGTACAAGCTTTCAGAACACTGCTCCTTCATCAGCTAAGGTTGGAATACCTAAAAACAGAACATCCATTCACAGTTAAAGTAAAATTCTACTGTAAGGATTTGAGTGGATAAGAAATCTTTTCCCAGTTGGAGAAAATGTTCTTTGAAAAGTATTATCTGAGGGTTTCTGATATTTCTGAAATTTGAGTGGCTGGAATTTGGAAATGTGGGTATAAACCTTCTGCAGACATTGCTCCCACTTTCATGTGGTGCTGTATTATTTAACATTATTCCTTAATTGTTTGGCGATGGTTCATTTCTAAAATTGTGAGCTTTATGTCGTCAATTTATTTGTGATGTTTTATGCTCACAAGTATATTCTTTTCATTCTCCCTTACTCTTTCAAACATAAAATAATCCTTTTTATAGGTTTATCAGTAAAGATGTTCATTTTGTCTTTGCATGTTTTCTTACCCTGTTTCTAATAGCATTCACATGATAAAGATCTTTGCCATTTCTTAGTAGTTGAATGGTTCTAGTATTCAATTAACATCTCACTATCTTGCTCAGGTCAATGATGCCATGTTCCTTTCCAGGTCTTCCTTTCAATCACAGTCATTCAGTGGTTAGCATTGCTGCCTCATAGTCCCAGGCACTTGGGTTTGATTCCAGCCTTGAATGGTTCTCTGTGTGGAGTTTGCACATTCTCCCCATGTCTGGGTTTCCTCCTAGTGCTCTGGTTTCCTCCCACAGTCCAAAGACGTGCAGATTAGTTGGATTAGCATTTTACAATTGCCCTTGGTGTTCAGGGATGTGTAGTTGAGTTAGCCATGGTTATGGGGGATCAAGTGGGTGGCTGGGTCTAGATGAGATATTCTTTGGAGGGTTGGTGTGGCTTCTTTCTGCACTCTAGGGACTCTATGATTCTATTATTTGTACATTTTTTTTGTAATGTGTGTTGAGTACCAATCTATTAATTTAAGTGATAGCATGTATGTGTTATCCTCATATCTCTTTGTATGCGTACCCTAACTGCAGAGTGGACCTTTCTGGCTTTATCTTCTGGCTGCAGAGGTGCCTTGAATGGTTAACTGCTAAGTGCATTTTTTTTTTAATTTACATGTTTGTCCTACCTAACTGTGACACTGATTTCTCAAACAAACCTATATTTTGAACCAGACATTGTTATGGTGCTGCACTCTCTAATCCAATAAACCCTTAAAATAACTCAGTCTGATATTTCCCAACCCCTGATTCAATGGTATTTCATTAGTTTGCTGTTCTTTTGTCTACAACATCCTTTTCGTGTTGGTATGTAAAACAGAATCTGAGCATGCTTTGTTGCAATTCTGAGAGCAAAGCGACTGTAACGTAGACATTTCCCAGATGCATCTTTTGAATCTGAAATGAATTGAGTATTTTTCACTTGCCTCTTCAGTCTTTAGAGAATACATCAGTAAAAAAAATGCTGTCGTTGAATCCAAACTCTTCATGTGGAACCAACGTAGTAAGAATGGTACTTCGTTTTAAAATCTATAATTTAAGCTGACAAGAACCAGTTGATTATATGGTATACAACAGCTTTCTTGTTTAGCTTTTGTTTGTTTCCTTTCAAACTCTGATCAGAAATCACTGCAGGTGCTTGCATTAATGGAACTTGGAGTAAAAGAGCAAATATAGTTGAACAAACACAAAGTTGTTTGTACTGGCCTATTTGCAACAGAAGAAAATGTATAAAGATAATATACATGTATGTTGCCTCCGTTTGATATTTTGAGAGTTCTGTCAGTATTAATAAGTAAGCGGGGCTCCATGGTTAATACTGCTGTCTCACAGCACAAGGGGACTAAGTTCAAGTCCACCCCCGGGCGACTGTCGATGTGGAGTTTGCACATTCTCCTCGTGTCTGCATAGGTTTCCTCTGGGTGCTCCAGTTTCCTCCCACAAGGCAAAGATGTACAGATTAGATGGATTGGCCATGCCAAATTGCCCAGAGTGTCCAAGGGATGTGTAGCCTAAGGAAATGCAGGTTTGCAGGGATAGGGTAGGGGATGGTTCTAGGTGTGATGCTCTTTGGAGGGTCGTGCCATTCGATGGGCTGAATGGCTTGTTGCCACACTTTAGAGATTTTATGATTGTTAACTGCAGAGAGAACTGAAGGCAGTAACACAAACTAGGATAGGATGAAGATGACCAAGGTGGTCACTGAGACCATCAAACGACCACAATGAGTTTGTGGTTGTGCACACATGCAAATCAGCAATCTCTCATGATCCACTTATGTATTTTATCATGTGGTTTGATGCCACTCTGAGTATGAGTTCAAGACAGATTGGTAGAGGAGAAAAAGTCAAGAACTTTCTTCAGGTTTAGGCTTCAAAATTACACAATTCATTACATACTAATACTGAATACCACTTTGCATAGTAAAATGGGCAATTTAGCATTGCCAATTCATCTAACCCCCACATCTTTGGATTATGGAAACTGGAATACCCAGGAAGTCCATGCAGACGCAGGGAGAATGTGCAAATTCCATACAGACAGTCGCCCGAGGGTGGAATTGATCCCTGGTGCTGTGAGACAGCAGTGCTAACCACTGAGCCACCATGCCACCTGTACATGAGGTAAGGACTAACCTATCTATCTTTGTCTGTTTGTCTCTCTATGCTCTTAGGACTATTTTTGACTAAAGTATAGTCTGGTGTCGTTTCTATTGCAGAGTGTTTTAATCCAGCCCACATTGGACTATTTCGATTCAGTGATTTGCAGCTCTATAACATTATCACAAATTTGCTTCAGAGTCCGAAAGCTTTTGCACAACAATATGCCCTCGCAATTTTGGTCTGGAATGTGTTGGATAATCTTGCTTTTAGGATGTTTTCATTTCTCGTCGATGAAACTTGATCCTACATTAAACTGGCAGATGTTTTCTGATGGAAATTTACACTGAGAAGTTAATTTTTATGCCAGCTGCAGACTGGAAACCCAATGATTTTAATGGCCAGACATCATTTAAATATTCCTGACTTACCGTATATTCTGAGGAGGAACCCACAAAAAAAAAAGTTGCTCAGTGGTTGTCGCCCAAGACCTGATAACAGGCAGATTGTATTCCTGATTTGACTGTGTGTTCTTATTTAAAATAACGTTTTTTTTCTTGCAAATTGTATTCACTCAGCCAAATTCATGTTCTGCCTGTGCATTTATGAATTTATAAAGACAGAGAAAGATAGGTTCTTGATTGGTAAGTGGACCAAGGGTTACAGTGGAAGGGAGGAGAACAGGGTTGAGAAACATATCATAAACAATCAAATGGCAGAGCAGACACAATCAGCCAAATGGCCTAATTCTGCTCCTATGTCTTATGGTCTTACACAAAGTTGTATTGTTATATTGAAGTGTCTGCCCAACAATGTTAAAATGACATAGTTTGAATTACTTTGCCTTTAATTTAAAAATGTGGGTGCTAAATGGGACCTCAAAACTTCATCATTTGCCAGGTAGAAATGTTATGAAGTGGTTATCTTTATTATTATTATTAGCAGACAAAGCATTTCTTAATAAAAAATGTAAATAGTTCTGCCAGACAACCAGCCATTCGGACCATCTTCACTTCTTGTACAGAATTTTCTTATCTTAGCCACCGCCAAAGCAGTCTTCCTGCTTTCACCCTTTGCAGGAGAAAGAGTACTTAATGTCATTGAAAGGCAGAGACCCAGGGAAGATAGCCCTACAGCGACAAACACCTTGATGGTCACTAGTCGTGCAGACTTACCTGATCACCGAGGTGTTCATATTTCGGGAGGGCTGTGATGTCACAAAAGTGTGCTGCGAAATCCGAAGTTTCCTGAGGCATTGGTGTTTGGGAATTTCAGCAGAGCTGATCCTTACCTCTGGCTATCCTGCATTGGTAGTCTCACTTCCTTGGAGGTGGATCTCTGAGGACATAAAAAATAAAAACAGGTGGAAGCCACAAGACCCCTGGAACAGGCTGTGCCATTACAGTACCATCATGTCTGATCCCTGGCATCAAATCTACTCTCCCACTTCCTTCCCATTCCCACGATTTCCTGTCCAGTCCAAAAACGCAAAACCTAATTTTTAAAAATTTATTAGTAAATAAGCATGCACAATCTTTTGGGATATAACATTCCAAACTCTTGCAACCCTTTCAATGAAGAAATCTCTCCTCCTCCCAGTCCTAAATGATCGTTAGCTTATCCCAAGACTATGGCCTATGTTCTAGATCCCCGAGAGAGTGGAAATAATCTCCTAGTATCTATTCTGTCAAGTCTCTTCAGAATCTTTTGTTTGGATATGACTGCCTTTTATTGTTATAAACCCTGGAGGTTATGGACTCAATTTATTTAATTCCTCTTAAAATGACAACGCTCTTGGTCCAGGGATCATCCATTCTTAAATATAGAAATGACAACAATACACAGCAGTCCAAGTGCGATCTCACCAAAAACATATACACTTGTAACAAAACATCTTTGTTATTGTGCTTAATTAATGCCCGTGTGCGTTAAAACATTTCCATCCCTCTGCCTTGTTTGGGTGGGGGGCATATGATTGAGGAGAAGATGGCTGCTACTGATATTACTGTTGCTGCTACTGTTGGCAGTGTTCCTCTATTCTTCCCTCTCAGAACAAAATAAAGGTGGAGTTGAATCAGTTGTTTTGAAGACCACCAGAAGGAAGTGCAGTTTGAGATAACTCAAGTACAAGACAAGTGACTTCCAAGAAATTGGTAAATACTTATCAATCAATGAAAGCACTCTCTATGTTATGGGCAGCAAACTGTTATTACACCAGGGCTAGAACTCTTTTCTTTCTCTGATCAAAAGTTGCTCAGCCTATCAGTTTTAGTTGAATAACTCCCTCAGGTAACTGTACTCTGTGAATTAAACCTGGCAAGTTTCACAATTCATGGGATTTACATCTGCTGCTTTTTATACATAGGATCTTTGTTTAGAATGACTAACTACGAGGTTTACATAGATGCATAGAGTACAAAAGCAACAAATGTAAATTAATTGGGAGACGCCAGTGTTGGACTGGGGTCATGAAGGAGTGGCGCTCCGAAAGCTAGTGCTTCCAATTAAACCTGTTGGACTATAACCTGGTGTGGTTTTTTTGTAATAATGTATATTAAATTTGTATAATGCATTGGTTTGACTCAACAGGACTCCTGCACCTGGTTTTGGGCATCATATTTTAATAAAGACATGGAGGCATAAGAGGAGATACAAAAAAGTAGATATGTAAGAAGAGATACAGAAAAGATTAAATAGAAAAGTTGGAAAAGTTTGGACTTTTCTCCTTGGAGAAGATGACAGTTGAGAGTAGATTTTGTAGAGATATTGAAAGTCATAAGGGTTCACTTAGTACAGGGGCCAGAAGATTGAAAGCCACAGAGAACATATTTAAGAAAGTTGATGAAAGAATCAATCAATCATACAATGTGGAGGAAGCTATTCAGCCCATCAAGTCAATACCGACCCTCCCAAGAGCAGTCCACCTAGACCCAATCTCCTACCCTATACCTGTATTTTCCATGGCTAACCCATAAAATCTGCACATCCCTGGACACCATGGGCAATTTAGCATGGCCAATCCACCTAACCTGCACATCTTTGGACTGTGGGAGGGCATCAGCGCTCCCAGAGAAAGCCCACACAGATACAGGGAGAATGTGTAAACTCCACACAGTCCCAAGGTCCCTGGTGCTGTGGGACAGTAGTGCTAACTACCGAGCCACGGCAGCACCTAATCATATCTTGAAAGCAGTTTTTTTAATATAGTGAATGAGTAGGATCTGGGATCCACAATAAGACTTGGATGTTAGTCTAGAAATCCAGTTTTCTGTTGATACATCTGAGCGCCAGAAGAAATGTCGATCAGTTGTTTGCAATGGCTTATTGGTCCTTTCTGTCAATTTCATGACAATTATTCACATAGATTAAGAGTTTAAGGTGAAGTTCAATGATAGAGGTTTCAAATGCTTGCAATTATTGCCATTGATATTTTAAACTGTCTGGATGATTGTGAATTTTATTGGCTTGAACACTTGAAGTACATAGTAATTATTTAAAAAAACATTTTTACACATCCTATTATAAAATTAATTGCCTCCATAAAGCATATCACAGATAAATGGGCATAGAAGTGCCAAAGTTTGGCATTGGACAAGAGGGGGTATGGGACATGGCTGGAGTGAAAGAGCCAAACACAGTGGACATGTGGAAAATCTTTTAAACTTTCTTTTCAAAAGTTCCTCTCATTTAGTCTATGCTTTATAGCATTTCAGTATGATTCACAACACCTCTGAGGTGCCATGAATCAGGGTTCTTAAAAATGTCAAGGATTAGACAATACTACCTACCAATGGTGAAAATGTGTTGCAGGAAAAGCGCAGCAGGTCAGGCAGCATCCAAGGAGCAGGAGAGTCAACGTTTCGGCATGAGCCCTTCTTCAATTCCTGAGGGGAGGGGGGTTTAGCTGCAGCCATAACTATGATCAGACATGTGAGGAGAACCTCAAAGCTTGCCTGGACTGTTGATCCCATGGTCTCTCACCTGATGACGAACTTTGCCCTGCCACCTCAGGGGCAGGTTGGTGCTGAAAAACTGACACAGTGATTTGTGGTGCAAAGATTAGCATTTGTCTGTCTCTGTGCTTACCCCATCTCCCCGACCGAATGGGGAAGAATTTAGGCACCATGTTAGGAATTCAAAAAAGTTCCTTCATGATAGCAATTGGGGAAGTTAAATTCAATTAATTAATTAAATTAAATTTTGAACATGAAACCTATGTAGAATCATAGAACCTAAGAATTTTTATTGTGGCTCTACCATTTTCCAAAAGACCAACCCAGCAAATCCATTCTCTAGTCATGTAATCACAATCATGAAAATTCTGGATTGTAGTAAAAACTCATCAGACACGTGACTACATAATTCTTTTTTAATTGGCTCCTGAAATAATCTAACAACTTTTTTTCAAACCCACAACCTCTACTACCCAGAAGGACAATGGCAACTGTTAAATGGCAACAAGTCACACCATCCAAACTTGGGACTATACTGCCACTCCTTTATTACTGTGGGCTGAAAATCCTGGAACTCCCTCCCTAAAATTATTGTGGGTGTCCCCATACCTCAGAGACTGAAGAATGTCAAGAAGGCAGATCATCACAACTTTTCTTCCAAAAACCAATTAATAATGGGCAATGAACCTTGCCCGAAATGCTCAAAAGGCATGAGTGATTTTTGTTTTAAAAGTCACTCAGTTGTATAGAAAAAGGCAGCATACCACCACCTTAATTAATTGAAAAAAATGAAATGTGCTTTGTGTTATATGAAAGAGAGATACACTGTGATTCAGCTTACTCTATAAAGTAAGCAAGTTCTTCTGAGCGCAGAATATATTTGATTAATTTGTCCACCATCCAATTCTTTCCATGTTTCTGCACAATCCTTCTCTATTAGAATGGAGATTTCCTTACTCTGCAAAAGATGAAGTCAACACCAGTAACAGCAACATTGAGTTAGTTTTGAGATGCCCTGCTGTTGATTTAAGCCTTGCTGGAAATACATGCATGCCAGTGTTGGAACAACTTTCCAACTTGCACTACAGCATCGCAAGTCTCCAGGTTAGACCTTCACAAGATTTGACATCTATTATAAACCGACTGACTCCCACAGCTACCTGGACTACACCTCCTCCCACCCTGCCCCCTGTAAAAACGCCATCCCATATTCCCAATTCCTTCGTCTCCGCCGCATCTGCTCCCAGGAGGACCAATTCCAACACCGCACAGCCCAGATGGCTTCCTTCTTCAAGGACCGCAGATTCCCCCCAGACGTGATCGACGGTGCCCTCCATCGCATCTCCTCCACTTCCCACTCCTCCGCCCTTGAGCCCCGCTCCTCCAACCGCCACCAAGACAGAACCCCACTGGTTCTCACCTACCACCCCACCAACCTCCGCATACAACGTATCATCCGCCGCCATTTCCGCCACCTCCAAACGGACCTCACCACCAAGGATATATTTCCCTCCCCTCCCCTATCAGCGTTCCGCAAGGACCACTCCCTTCGTGACTCCCTTGTCAGATCCACACCCCCCACCAACCCAACCTCCACCCCCGGCACCTTCCCCTGCAACCGCAGGAAATGTAAAACTTGCGCCCACACCTCCACACTCACTTCCCTCCAAGGCCCCAAGGGATCCTTCCATATCCGCCACAAGTTCACCTGTACCTCCACACACATCATCTATTGCATCCGCTGCACCCGATGTGGCCTCCTCTATATTGGTGAGACAGGCCGCTTACTTGCGGAACGCTTCAGAGAACACCTCCGGGCCGCCCGAACCAACCAACCCAATCACCCCGTGGCTCAACACTTTAACTCCCCCTCCCACTCCACCGAGGACATGCAGGTCCTTGGACTCCTCCACCGGCAGAACACAACTACACGACGGCTGGAGGAGGAGCGCCTCATCTTCCGCCTGGGAACCCTCCAACCACAAGGTATGAATTCAGATTTCTCCAGTTTCCTCATTTCCCCTCCCCCCACCTTGTCTCAGTCGGTTCCCTCAACTCAGCACCGCCCTCCTAACCTGCAATCCTCTTCCTGACCTCTCCGCCCCCACCCCACTCCGGCCTATCACCCTCACCTTGACCTCCTTCCACCTATCCCACCTCCATCGCCCCTCCCCCTAGTCCCTCCTCCCTACCTTTTATCTTAGCCTGCTTGGCTCTCTCTCTCTTATTCCTGATGAAGGGCTTATGCTCGAAATGTCGAATTCTCTATTCCTGAGATGCTGCCTGGCCTGCTGTGCTTTGACCAGCAACACATTTTCAGCTGTGATCTCCAGCATTTGCAGACCTCATTTTTTACTCTTCACAAGATTAAACCTTATACATTCCAATAAATGTCACTGGCTGTTTTTAGAAAATAAAGGACTAATTTGCGAAGAGGTGATTACCTTCATGAACACCAAACACATGTTCTGATGCAGTTTGTGGAGTGAAAGCCCTGTTCTTTAACATTGTAGAATGGATTCCAAGATAGCTGCAAAACAGTTACATACAGTTATTTAATAGTAATGACCCTCCTTTTTATTTTCTGCCAAGAGATTCTGCAAAGATCAACGTGAAAATTTCCTATGGCAATTATTGGCTGTGTGGTAGCAGTAGTGCTCTCTAATATACATGATAGAACACTCACCATCAAGGCTGCTATTTGCCTTGCAATAACATTACAATATGCATATGGTATTTGGATTTGTTTACTGTGCTACAAGAATAGGCACAATTTAAAAAAAAGATCAGTACTTTGATGAGCAGAAAACAATGTATGCAGTTACCAAGGTAATGCCAATCAGCATTAACAAATAGCTGTTTTTCCCTTTCGTTCAGCTCCACCTTACACCTTAAAATGATTGAATTGCACTTTACTTCCATCAACCCTTAATCTTAACTGATCTCAACAATGAGTTGAGCCCCAAAGAACCCAATCTCAGAAGAAAGATATATTTTAAAAATGTTTGTACAAATGCATTTTAAAACAGTTTTGATCAAACTCAAGTTTTGCTTTCATCAGCTATACTGTGTGTTTCCAAGCAAGAGTGGAGCCCTGAATTCTAATGTTACTTAATCACTTTCAGGACCCTGTTGCCTGCAAGAACAAGCCACATGTAACAACACTCCTGTGGAATGATTATGTTGATTGGAGAGGCTCAGAATAATGACAGGGTCCTGTAGAGCCAGGTTTTAATAATTTGTGATTACTATTAAATCACTAAATATGGAGGAGTTTAGTTAATGTTACTCTTTGAAAATGTGAAGCAATAAATATCGTGAGCTGAAAAGGAGCTGTTGATCTCCATCGTGCCAAATGATGGCTCAACAAAATAAGAAGTTGTAGTTAAGAATAGAGACTTATCATGACATTATCATGATTTATTTGACAGAATTGTTTTTGTTAAACATCATTCAAATGATTTATTTAACTCCTATGGGGTAAAGTCAGCACATTAACATGTGCTACAAATAGATTTCAAAAAGTGACATAAATTTAGAATCTGATTGACTGGGGTCCAACAAGAACGCATAAGGGGTGGGTTTAGGTAGAAAGCACCCTGGGATTGAGCTGGCAGATAACCTAATTAAACACTAGATCAAATAACGGAGGCCTCTCATATGTAAAAGGGAAAGTCAGCAATCGTGGTTCCATTCTGTTCGCCTGAAAGATCACTGCACATCTAAGCTATCTTGTGTCTGTTGAAGATTGGATAAGGTTTTATCAATGTGAAGCAGGCTGCTCTGAGTAAAGCAGCTCCTTATCTTGTCCATTCTGCCCAATAATGATGAAAACCAGCAGCTTGCTGCATGTGGCTTATTGAAAGTTGGTGTCAAAAGGTTTCTAAACTTAATAGGCTTAAAATGACTGTATCCTATCAATATTGAAAAGGTGACATTTCCTTCAGAAAGGCATTACATTTAGAGAATCAATTAGTAAAGTAGATACCAGCCAAACAAAGTTCATGTGACATTTACTTTTTTTTAATTAGCTACTTTATATTGTGCTTGAAGCAAATATTACTATCTGCGCATTATGACACTGGTCCGCACATATGCTCTGAGGTTGCTTGGTCCTTGCTTGGTTTATGCAACAGTTACATTCCTTTATTTACATCACTTAATGCCCATACTAGACTGGTGGTTTCTCTCTTACAGTAAGATCATGTGGTCAGTTATGATTTGCATGAAATTCTATTGTTTATGGGGCAATTCCTTGATTTTTCTCCCAGCTGTTTCCAAACTCCTTTATCCAATAAACTCCTTTGAATGTTGGATTTTTAAAAATATTTCAGCATTATTCCCTCTATTTTTTCTCTATTTAATGATAGGCCAAAGACACAGGATTAAGTTTTTAAAATGCACTACCTGTTATTGAAAACAATCTTGAGATATCTTAAAAACTTGTGACAGCAAAACTCAACATGCTTATCACTAAAGTTGACGTATGCATTCTGAAATGGATGTCTTACAGTTAATTTAGTTTCTGTTTGGATCACCCTCATTTTATTGTTAATATTGTGACTACCTGATGATACTGGTTCTCCTGGGAATCAAATTCATCAACACAGTAACTGGGCATCCATTCACAAGTTAACTTTGACAAATCCCACATCTCTGAACACTAACACTGTTGAAAATTCCAATCTTTTAAACGCTGCCACTTTGGATCTAGTCAGTTCTTAGGCTGGGATCCAGAACTAGCTATGTCTTTTAATAGGTTTTTCTCCTCCATTCCACAGAGTCTTAAACACACAAATACTTCCCTCCTAAATTACTCTCACATCTCCAACATTAGCCAGCACACACATGATACGTTTCTATATGTCTCAGACACTGTTTAGGGGCTGATTAAACAAACCTCCTACCTGAGAAAAGCAAATTGTACATGTGTCAGTGATCCCTTGGAAATTGAGAGATTCCTAATCAATGTGACATTAATTGATCTCAGCCAGGCTGTCAATCCAGAGTCACAATTGATGGTTTAGCAAACACATTTTATCCAAGATAAAGAGATTAAAAAGGAATTTAAGCAAACCGCACCAATCAGTTACACCTGTTCCAGTATTTTTAAAAAAATGTAGTTTCCCCCTAGTTAGTGAGGCTAGGTTGACGACAAGCTGATTAAATCCAATCTGACTAGAGTACAATGGGATCTTAATCTGGTGGATTGAAGAGTAGCAACTGGAGTTTGAATAAAAATAAGTGCGAGGTGTTTCAGTTTGGAAAAGCAGATCAGAGCAGGACTTACATGCTTAATGGTAAGGTCCTCGGGAGTGTTATTGAACAAAGCCACCTTGGCGTGCAGGTTCATAGCTCCTTGAAAGTAGAGCTGCAGGTAGATAGGATAGTGAAGAAGGCATTTAATATGTGTTCCTTTATTGGTCAGAGTATAGTGCACAGAAGTTGGGATGTCATGTTGCGGCTGTACAGGACATCAGTTAGGCCACTTTTGGAATATTGTGTGCAATTCTGTTGTCCTTCTTAATGGAAGGATGTTATGAAATCTGAAGGGGTTCAGAATAGGTTTACAAGGATGTTGCCAGGATTGGAGGGTTTGAGCTAAAGGGAGAGGCTGAATAGGCTGGGGCTGATTTCCTTGTAAGGTCAGAGGCTGAGGGAATGACCTTATAGAGGTTTATAAAATCATGAGGGCATGGATAGGATAAATAGACAAAGTCTTTTCCCTGGGATGCAGGAATCTGGGCTTAGAGGGCATAGGCTTAGGATGAGAAGTGAAAGATATAAAAGAGACCTAAGGGGCAACTTTTTCATGCAGAGAATGGTGCATGTATGGAATGAGCTCCAGAGGAAGTGGTGGAGGCTGGTACAATTGCAGCATTTAAAAGGCATCTGGATGGGTACATGAATAGGAAGGGGTTAGAAGGATATGGGCCAAGTGCTGACAAATGGGACCAGATTAGGTTAGGATATCTGGTCAGCATGGATGAGTTGGACCAAAGGGTCTGTTGCCGTGCTGTACATCTCTATGACTCTATGCTTCTAGCAGACTTCATTTCTGAGTAATCATTCTCTAATGATAGTTCCTTGCAGGCCTTTCAGTTTCACCTTGGACTTTGGTTGCTCTGCACTTATCCTCTTGCATGATTCTTCTAAGACTTCTGATTGGTTCTCAGGATTTGAGATTAGCTGTCGATCAGTTGGTGAATTCTCAAGTTACTATCAACTGGTTGATAGGAGATTGAGGCACACTGACTTTGACCAAACCTGCTGTGATCTATCTGATTTCAATCAGTCTCCATTGATTGTCACCAGTTTTCTTTGATTAACAGCTCTATTCAATTGAAGCTGTACTTTCAATTCAACAGTATCACTGCAATTAAAAAGTATTAATATAATTAGCAAGCATTGATGTAATTAGAATTATTACTGCATTGCACCCATCCAGCTTCTCCTTGACAAACACTGCCTTGAGCTCATTACCAGTCTGCTAATTATTTCTTTAGAAACACAAAGTAATTGAAATGCCACTGTAAACTACATGAAAACATAACATTTGGTGATTGTGGGCAGGTATCATTCTTTTTATTTTACTTTTATTGCTGATTTGACAAAGGGAAAATCACAGACTTCAAATATAAGGATAAGGAAAATAGCTTAAAAAAAAGAAAGCATGGATTCCAATTGTCTGTAAAACCTAAGGAAAACAGGGAAAAATAAATATTTGTGGGCTTTATATTCTAAATTAACGGAGTGGAAGAGCTTGTGGGAAGTGAATGTCTTTGAGTGGATGGAAAACTCAGGTGTAATATTTTGAATAATACCTAAACTGTAGTTCTATCATGAGTATAGCATGGTTTGAAGTGAGGGTAAAGCTGTTTATAAATGTCTGTCAGTGCGCCAGGGTGAATGGTTCCAGGCACATAAGGCAGCCAACCAAACTATCTTACCAAGACTATTAACTTTAGGAGTATTATAATCACATAGCCTTCAAATTTAAAGAGTACTATTGTAATATTCAATAATGTGATGGTAATTTCATTTGATTGACAGAAAGTCAATTATAAAAAACCAAAAGCAGAATGCATGTCAACCCGAGCAAAAACAGAGCCATCAATATAAACCTACAGCAAACTGGTTACCAAGTGCAGATCAAACGAGATTAGAGACATGGATTTTGGTGGGTTTAGTTTTCATTTCAGAGCCGTTTCATATGATCAAAGAGAAAACTTGTTTTTTGAAAAATACAGTTTCAATCACTTCACATTAATTTGATTTCATACTTGATAAGACTGTCATTTTCTTGGGCAAATTGAGGGTAATTATCTCCATGATTGACTTTCTGTGTATGAAGCCCTGCAGTTAGCTGAATGGAATTACCACCATGTGTTTGAATATTAGCATAGCGCTCTTCATAGTCCAGCAAATCCATTTACCACTGTTGTTACTAAAATATGGAAATGATTGCGGGCATAATTCCAATTATTTTTAAGTCTCCATGACACAGAATTTTTTATTGCAAATAATTGTACTGACATTACTTGTTAATAGTATCCATACTATCATGCATTTTTGTGTAAAATAGAATTGCTCTAAAATTATATACTTGCACAGAATCTCAAGTGCCTGTTAAAAATGTTAATTTTGTATTTTTCTAATATAGTGAAAATATTACAAGTGCAATAAGATTTCAATCTATTAGATTGTTTGAATTAAAAAAGTATGACACCAAGTCATGGATTGGACTGAGTTTAGAAGAACTTTCACGTTGTCAATAGTATTAAAAAGGACATTCAGTTTACAAATATTGAAGATATTTCACCAACCTCAAAATCAAGCTGTGATTGACTTTAGACCTTTTACATTTTCTACGAGGAATAACCTGAACTGTACTGCTCGAAGGGATGGATATGATAATAAACATCATAATCCTCAAAACACTGAGCATGAATCATCAGATAGCATTCTTACCTCTGAGTTGAAAGGTTCTGGATTCCTGTCCTGATCGAGATACTTAAGCATACAATCTGTGCTGGCACTGCAGAACAGTACCAACAAATTTCCATGCTATTGGGAACAATATTTTTCAGATAATAAAATAAACCAGGATCCAGTCTGACCTCTCAGGTGGCAATGAAAAGTCCAATGGCACAACTTGAATGAAGGAGTTGTCCGTGATGTTCTGGCCAATATTTGTCTCTCAACCAACACTACTAGAACAGATTGTCTGGTCTTTGTTTATTTGTTCCTCTGTGAAGCTTGTCAAGTGTCCATTAACGTTGCATTTCCCATGAGATGGTGGTAACTACAATTTAAAATAAAGTGATTTTATGGGGCAGTGGTAGCACTTTACCTCTGGGACAGAAGGTCTGTGTTCAAGATCGCCACAGAAGGTGCACAATATTCAATCTGTAAATTCTCTAATATGCCAGTGCCAAACAGCAGGAATGGGAACGTTTACTGCTTAACCAGCATCCATCTGGTAGCTGCAGAACAGTAGCTTCCCCATGTTAAAAGACTTTTTGCATAGTTTATTGCCACAAGCAAGGATCAAGGGAGTATCACCCACACATTTGAAACTTTAATTCATTGCTAGAAAGACTTAGCATGTTCCAAAGGTCACAAAATATGCTACTGAAAATCAAATTGCCCCCTTACCAGGAAATCTGCCAACAGCATCATATGTCTGATGTCTGGAACACACAAAATAAAATGTATTTAAATGGAATTTTCGAACCCACTCAAATGATCCAGAAGCTTGGTAAAGCAAATAGTTCATTGTGATAGATTTAGTATAACTGGTCAAAATTTGAAACTAACATTTCAGCTTTCTACAGTCATTTTAGTCATTAAATCGTAGACTTCCTTCATAGCTTTCAATGGACAATGAGTATCTCTGTAACAGATCTATTCATAATTATTAAAAAAACCTCTGCACCCAGCTTTTCTGCACAAGCAGTATTGTATTGATTATAGAGAAATCTGCAATGGATTTTCTATGGTGATTTACAGCTAAGATAATGAACTGTTTCTTTTCAATGGAGATGCTGACAGTTCCTGATTGACTAGGCAGATACCTATACTGTTTATTGACTGTGGATATAGTAACAGCTTTGAACTGCAAAATTTCTGCTAGAGTTTATTGACTATGAAGATACTAACAGAATTGATTACCTTGTTAAGGTTGAATTAGATGGATTAGAAAAATATGAATTTTTTTACTTGTGTTCAAACATCTGCGACTATGTGCATACCCATGCTCTGAACATGCACTGATGATTAGTAAGGGTGACAATGAGGCCATCAATTTTCTGACTGTGAAGGTACTGGATCTGTATATTGACTGGAACAATACTTGTGAACAGAGATGAAATGGTGGCAGATAAAAGCTTTTCTGATGCTTGAATTCTAAAATTGTAGAAGATATAGGTTCAACGTTTAAAGGCATTTGGACAGCTACGTGATTAGAGCAGGAGAATTGATGTTTCGAACGTAAGCCCTTCTTATACCCGAAACGTCAATTCTCCTGCTCCTCAGATGCTGTCTGACCTGCTGTGCTTTTCCAGCACTACATTCTCAACTCTGATCTCCAGCATCTGCAGTCCTCACTTTCTCCCAGGTACATGATTAGAAAAGGTTTAGAGGATTGTGTGCCAAATGCAGGCAGTTGGGCCTATTTTAGTTTGGCATTGAATGAGCTGGATCGAAATGTCTGTTCCTATGTTGAATGACTCTAACTCTACACTAATTTAATGCTTTTTCCCTTCGAAAAATATACTCCTCTGTACTATTGTTGTTAAATTTTGAAATAGAAAGGGATCCAATTATAACTGTTTAAAGATTGTTGTGTTTTGATCTAGTCAGCTCTCAGTACAGATCAGTGGTGCATGGACTAGTTTGTTACCACTGACCTTCTTATCTATGCTGATTTTAAGGACCTGTCCAATATTTAATGGGAGAGGATAAACTACACCGGAGGCTTAATGAGAAGACCACTTACCATATGTAATAAGGTGTAGTTTATTGTGTGATAGCTTTTGGACTCTGGTGATGCAGTTTCCCTACCTCTGTGCCAGGATGCCTGGATTCAAGTCCCACCTGCTCCAAACTTTTTTCATAACATCTCTGAATAGGTTGATATGAAAATATCTGTTGTGTAATAAAGAAATACAAGTGAATATTCAAGTATCATCATGACAACCAGGAGCTAGGTATGCTCCCCTTGATTCCATTGGGTCCTCTTGCAAGACTAACTGTATTCTCCTCCCAAACGTTATGTGACATCATCAGATTAGGTGGAACTTTTGCTATGTTCACATTATCTTTATCAGAACATTATTGACACACACCATAATTAATAAGCGATAATATCTTTATATCTATGATCATAAGATGGAGGAGCAGAAGTAGGCCATCAACTCAAGACTGCTCTGCCATTCATTGAGATCATGGTTGACCTGACATTCTTTAACTCCACTTCCTGTCTTTCCCCATAGCCTTTGACTCCCTTGCTGATTAAAAATTTGTGCCTTGTATACACTTAGCCTCTATAGCCCTATGCAGTAAAGAATTCCACAGATTCCCTACCCTCTGAGAGAAGAAATATCTCCTCATCTCAGCCCTAACTATGCAATCCCTTACCTTGAGATTATGTCCCTGTTCCGAAACACTCACACAGTGGGAAATAATCTTTCCTCATCTACTTTTTCAAACACCCTAAGAATCTTGTATGTTTCAATAAGTTCACTTCTCATTCTTCTAAACTCCAATGATTACATGTCCTCTAAGAATCGACCTGTTTGCTCATTACCGGTGCTGCTGAGAACCCTCTCCTATGAATTTCCTCCCCAGACTGTGGACATAATATGAGGTTGGAGAAAGGTGCTGAGGCACTCCTGGTGAAGGGCACTGAAGTCATCCACTCAGAATACATTCTGTGTCCTTAACAACCTCAGTGCTTCTTCCAAATGGAGTTTAACATGGAAGGGTCATGATATATCAGCTAATAGATGATGGTACGTGATGATCAACAGAATGTTTCCTTGCCCATGTGAGACCTGATGCCATGAGACTTCATGTGATCCAGAGTCAATGTTAAGGACTCCCAGAACAAGTTCATCCTGACAGTACATCATTGTGCTGCCCCTCTGTTGCATCTGTCCTGTCTGTAAGAGTACATGGAACAATGATGGTGCTTCCTAGCATACAGTGAGTAAGATTACCTCAATGTGTTGCTTGACAGGTCTATGAGACAGCTTTCCTAATTTGGTACTAAGAAAGACTTTGTAGGGTCAACAGGACAAGTTTTTTTGTTGTTGTTTCTATTGCACTTGGCAGTTCTAAGTCTTCCTTTTGGTTTCATGCTTAAAGTACACACACTCTCACGTACACACACACACATTTCCACACTGTAGAGGTCCAGTTGGTTTTCTTGTATACTCCTGACAGGGGAATACACAGATATATCTTTAGCTTGGAATACTTTATCCAACCTCACATTAAGCTCACAGTTTGGGAATGTAACTTGTAGCAGATGGTTCCGAATTTTACATTACATCTCTTTTGTTGAAGTATTCCTCTGAAATTCTTTGACACCCTTGAGGAGTGACATTTTGTGGTCTCTCTGAAGGCTGTGTGTAATCCATGCAGAAATTTTCAAAACATTCAACAAATTGCATTCTCAGCCATTCCTGACTTATGTATCTTTTTCTAGAAAAGAGAAACAACATGCCTTACTCAAAGTTTGATACATTCATAAGTAATTGGAGACAATGACCCATTATCATGACATTATGCTTTTGTCCAGGTAATATCATAAATGTATTTCAACTTAGCAGGAAATGAGCAAGAGGTGTTTGTACAGAAGGTAGAATCCACATTCAATAGTTTTGATCTTGTGCAACTGCAAATCAATGTAAAATACAGTACTGTGAAAATATCCTATAGGAAGAAAGGTATCTGCCATCTTATTGTTTTTACACTGTTTATTTTATCAAGTAAGTTGGTAGTGGTAGTTGGGCCCTCAAAGCCCATGCTTTGCCCTGTCTATGAATAATAACTCACATCACTTCTAGACATATTTAAAATTTCATTATGAATTAATTTTTAAAAAACAAACAGATAAAAGTTGTCTGCAGATATAGCTTTGGTGGCTAAATGGAGAGAGAGGGAGTGAGAGAGAGAAAAAAGAGAGAGAGAGCCTGTAATGTCACACCCAATGAGGTGTCAAGGGAGATTTGAAAGGGGATTTAACATGGAGAAATGTAACACAAGCTGAATTGTAACCTTCTGGGACTTATCTCAGAATTTGAAGGTGATGAAAGAAAAAAGTCAACAGGCTTGGTAAGAGACATGATTTGTTTTCCCTTTTCAAGAATACACAAGGTCAGAGATTAAAAGCCAATTTAACCGGTGTACATGTGCTAGTTTAAAAAAAAGTCCAAGTAACTGAGATGTTCCTGCCAGTAGGCTGAGTTACTCCTGTGTCAGATCCTAGATTTGTAGATAGTCTGCCACTGGCATTGTTCCATTTCCACTTCCTTTTGCTTCATCTGCGTGTTCAGGTCCATTGTTCGCTGAAGGTGGCAATACGGGAAATAGAATGGTCAAAGAGGCATATGGCATGTTTTCTTTCATTGGATAGGGTATTGAGTACAAGAGATGGCAGGTCATGTTACAGATGTATGAGACTTTGGTTTGGCCACATTTGGAATACAGCGTACTGTTCTGGTTGCCATATTACCAAAAGGATGTGGATGCTTTGGAGAGGGTGCAGAACAGGTTCACTAGGATGTTGCCTAGTATGGAGGGCACTAGCTATGATGAGAGGTTGAGTCAAGTAGGATTATTTTCATTAGACAGTTGGAGTTTGATGTGGGAACTGATTGAGGTCTACAAAATCATGAGAGGTGTAGACAGGGTGGATAGCAAGAAGCTTTTTTCCAGAGTGGGGACTTAATTACTAGGAGGCATGAGTTCAAAGTGAAAGGAGAAAAGTTTAAGGGAGATATGTGTGGAAAGTTCTTCACGCAGAGGATGATGGGTGCGGAGAATGCATCATCAGTGGAGGTGATAGGAAGGGAACAATACCATCATTTCAGATGAATCTAGACAGTTACATGAATGGGCAGGGAGCAGAGGGACACAGATCTTTAGAAAGTAGGTAGCAGGTTTAGTTAGAGGATCTGGATCAGCACAGGTTTGGAGGGCTGAAGGGCCTGTTCCTGTGCTGTAATTTTCTTTGTTCTTTGTGCTTTGTTTATCACCCTTTTTATCAGTTTATTACTCCTGCTTTCCACCTCACTATTTCTTCCCTTTTCTCCGTTCTCCTCTATCATTTTTCTGCCTCTGTTCTTTTCTTCCTGGAAAAATAAAGTGTTCACACTTTTTTAGAAGTTTCTGACAAAAGGTCTTGACCTGATGATTAACTCTGGCTCTTCCTCCGTAGATACTCGCTGGCCTGCTGAGTTTATCCTGTTTCTCCTTTTCAGATTTCCAGCATTCACAGAACTCTGCCTTGTCCTAGCACATACCCATGTGCATTTCTCTTTGCTTTTTTTTTGTTATTGGCTATTTTATCCTATTTGAATTCTGTAGGCTTGGAGATTTGGAAAAGGCTGCTGTTCGCATTTGTTGCTCATTAGTAGCTAAATCTGCACTGAAAACAGCAAGATCAGAAACATGATGTGCGCAGATGAATGCAGATCAGAATTTAATACTTTATATGCTCTTGGAAGCACATGAGGTAACAAATGCATCAATAGTTTGCTCATTGTTTAATCTTGCCCCTATCCATTACAGAAATGTATATATCAACTTATCTATTGGCTCTGTGGTGAGAGATTTCATTAGTAAAAATATTATTTTAGGATTCTAAACAGACCAAACTCGACAGAAGTTCACCTGGACTGAAAGTTGCCTAAATCACCTCAGCACTGCTATTAGTTAGAAACTCGTTAGCTCTTAAATGTGTCTTGAGGCTATAAAGAAACTTCCTTTTTTTATGTCATTCTTATGTAATAAAGGAACAAAAGAAACTTGTTACTTTTTAAAATACCACTGGTAATTGGTTCCTGACATTTGTCCTATTGATAGTTGCCACAATTAATGAGACTTTATTTTGAGGCAAGGTAGGAAGTTCTTTATTGGTCAGTTAGGGTGCTTATGCTTTTATCATGACACTTTAATTGCATTTATTTGCAAAGCCACATGATATTACAAATAAAATGGCCATTCCACTCACTGTTTAGTGAGGGAGAGAGATCTGAGCTTATTGAAATCTTACTGGCATGCATTGGACACACCTGAGGCCTCAGATACAGTTTGTCAGTAATGGGAATGGATGACAACAGATATCTCAAACACCAAATCAGTTATATTATTAGATTACAATGGAAAATGTGAAGAAAAGATGCTGCTGGGGCAGAAAGACACCTCAAACAACTGATTAACAGGCTGTGGTATTTCAAGGGCAGCTTTATGGAAGTGTTTCTCCTGCTCCCTTTGCCATTTTTTTTAGCAATATCTCGTGATCCCTTTAAGGAATTTAATTAAAACCAGAGTTTCTATTGCTCTCATTAATTAGACCACTCAGCCACTTGGTACACTGAGGACCTAGTGGCTATATTTTGCATTATTAAGGAGTTTTATCCCTGTTTCAAGCTTACTTATTGACAAGACTGCTTTAAACATGCTTCAACTGAACATTGGCCTATCAACGTGCAGCCAAGTTGTTCTTCTCATTATTAATTGCTAGTTGTCTGTTTCTTGGGTGAGAAACTGGCAGCTGACCATTGGAAATTGTCCCTGTTCTAACCATTATTTGATACATCATGAGCAAGTCATATGTTGTATTTGCATTGATATTATGTCTATTTGCTTTGTTGCTAAGCAGTCATCTATAGCATAGATACTTATGAACACGTTGCTCCAAGTAGTGACAGTTCATAATGTATACTCTAAAGAATAAAATCATCAGTGGCATTTTCATTTTGGATCTGACTAATCCAACTCGCTCATTAATTTGTAATCTTAGTATTTAATGTTTGATATTACGAACCACTGAAATTTAATTTTAAAATGTATAACAGAGTTAACAATTAGGAAGAAAGGCAAATGCAGAAAATAAATTGCAAATTAGTCAGCACCCATAAAAGATATTTAACATTTCCCTTCTATCCCTCGTGCTTTGATGGAGCATAATTGATCAAAATGATAAAATCTGCTTTTTGTCTTTGTAAGTGCTTACTGGCCAACTGTTTATTGCAAGCATCTAAACGATTTTTTCCAGATGTGCAACATTAGTCTGTCTTTTCCTTTTTAAGGTGTATTATCACTGGCTACCACATAGTTAAGTACAAACCTGAGACTGGTTAAAAGTTAGTAAGTTGGTCCAGGGCAAGTAAAATAACAAATTAATCAGAATTTCATTCCTGCAAGTTTTCAATACATTAGCCATCTTTACTTATTGAGCAATGACTTCAAACAAATAATATTGTAATCACATGAAAATGATATTTCTCCTGATTTCCAGGATCAAAATTAAAATCTTATGCAATATGCAATAATGCAATACAATATAGAGCACAGGAACAGGCCCTTCAGCCAATCAAACCTGTGCCAATTCCTAGGGCTTATTTAGAGCCGCTACTTATTACCCGTGCATAGTTTCTATCCCTCTGTTCGCCTCTCCTTCATGTGCCTATCAAGCTATGCCTTAAACATTGCTAACATATCTGCTTCCACCCCCTCTATTGGCAGTGGGTTTCAGGCATCCATCACCCCGTGTGTGGAGAAATGTTGTCTGCACTTCTCCCCTGAACTTTCTCCCTCTCACCTTGAAATAGTTGGGACAATGCCTCTGACTGTCCACCTTATCTATGTTTCCAAAAATTTTGTAGACCTCTATCAGATTCCCCCTCAGCCTCCATCTTTCCAGGAAAAAACAATAATCTGAATATCTCCAACCTCTCCTCATAACTGAACCCTCTAGACCAGGCAACATCTGGGTGAAGCTTCTCTGCACCCTCTCCAAAGCATTCACCGTCCTTCTGGTAGTGTGGCAAACAGAACTGCAAGTAATATCCCAAATATAGCCTAACAGAAGTTTTGTACAGCTGTAACATAACTTGCCAGCTTTTCTGTTTGATGCCGCAACTGATGAAGGCAAGCACGCTGTATTCCTTCGTGACCACACTTGCACAGTCTTATTTTGACTTTTATTCAGGACTTGATGGTGTCTCCTTTGTTTCTGCAGAATAAATGCTGTGTGGCATAACACAATAATTATGGACAGTGAGGCTGGAACCAAATTAAAAGCTATGACAAAATCAACCACTAAAAGCAACACAAGTTGTCAGAATGTTCGGCAGCAATAAATTTTGTGAATTTTATGCTCATATTTAATGTTATGATAATCATTAATGTCTAATAATAGCAGTGTGATTGTACTAAATTGGGGAATTTATTCTTTTACCTGTGTAATCAATGGAGAACTTGTTAGCAATATAAACAACATTTGACGTTAGTTTAATGTACTTCTCCTTTGATTATCAAAGGAGTCTGTTGCCTGATGTCCAATTTTTGTCACCCAAGTTTGGTATTTTTTTAGTAAAAACATGCTACTCTTTCTCCTTCAAGTTAGATTCATTTATTTCTGAAACTTGATCGATAGTCATGTCTATCAATAATCTGTCAATGATCGGTCCTATTTACTGGTAACGTTCATCATGTTTATTGACTGGACAGTCTTTATTGGCTGAATAATTGCAGATTTGTTATTGATGGAAAATATTGGAAGTTATTGTACAACTATTGGCAGAGATGCTGGCAATTTATTGACTCTGAAAGTGCTAACTGTTCAGAGTCTCATTAAGCAATAAATGTGCATAATGTTAAAGGTAGAATCTTTTCATGTTTGCATATTGAATCTCAGTTGGTCGATGAGTTACAATTGCCAGCATTCCCATCATGCTTACTCTTATATCAACTTGACTGCCTGGTCATCATCACTTCTGTGCATTGCTCAGTCATCTTGCTTTTAGATTTCTATGCACGCCTTTTCAAACTGAGTTCATTCAATTAGTTTGAGGAGACCACATTTCAACTGCATGACACAGGCTTTGAGCATCACAGGCCTCTCAATGCGGCAATGCTTTGATGCTGCATGCCGTCCACTCTTTATTATCATATCAATGTTAGTCCCTACTGAGTCTGCCCCAGTATCCAGCTTCTGCCTCTCTGAAACCTTCATCAGGATTCAGCTCAGCAATATGCAGAATTGAACACTAGATGCAAGTTTCATACAGCATTCTTTTTCATCCCATGATTGTATTTGCTGATTGTGTTTCCATTAACGGAAGACATTGTGAGAGAGTATGATTATCAGTATTTTGCAGATGGCAATAGGGAAAACAAGTTTGATTTTGCCCATTTATTGAGTAACTGATTTCAAATATGTAGAGTATGAATCTGTCCATTCTCTCTTCATATGTAAATAGAGATTTGTACTATAAAAATGTATATTCTTCTTCTCTTGCTAGTTTTCTTAGCTTTTGAAACATTGAGCATCACTAGATTTATTCCCCATTCGTAGATCCCCTTGAGTGTTTGGTGGTTAATTATCTTCTCAAACATCTGTAACTCATTAATGTACATCATTTACTTTTTGCTGTTTGGAGCTAGCAGTAATTGGCTGGTTTCAATGAAACTAACTGTGTCAACCACAACCACAACCAGACAATTTCAGTGTCAAACTGTATGAGGTAGGAGAACAGGCATATATCTTCGAGGAGCAAGTGAGGTCTGCAGATGCTGGAGATCAGAGCTGAAAATGTGTTGCTGGAAAAGCGCAGCAGGTCAGGCAGCATCTAAGGAACAGGAGATTTGACATTTCGGGCATAAGCCCTTCTTCAGGAATGAGGAAAGTGTTTCCAGCAGGCTAAGATAAAAGATAGGGAGGAGGGACTTGGAGGAGGGGCAATGGAGATGCGATAAGTGGAAGGAGGTCAAGGGTGAGGGTGATAGGCTGGAGTGGGGTGGGGGCGGAGAGGTCAGGAAGAAGATTGCAGGTTAGGAAGGCGGTGCTGAGTTTGAGGGATTTGACTGAGACAAGGTGGGGGGGAGGGGAAATGTGGAAACTGGAGAAATCTGAGTTCATCCCTTGTGGTTGGAGGGTTCCTAGGCGGAAGATGAGGCGCTCTTCCTCCAACCGTCGTGTTGTTATGGTCTGGCGATGGAGGAGTCAAAGTACCTGCATGTCCTTGGTGGAGTGAGAGGGGGAGTTAAAGTGTTGAGCCACAGGGTGGTTGGGTTGGTTGGTGTGGATGTCCCAGAGGTGTTCTCTGAAACGTTCCGCAAGTAGGCGGCCTGTCTCCCCAATATAGAGGAGGCCACATCGGGTGCAGCGGATGCAATAGATGATGTGTGTGGAGGTGCAGGTGAATTTGTGGCAGATATGGAAGGATCCTTTGGGGCCTTGGAGAGAAGTAAGGGAGGAGGTGTGGGCGCAAGTTTTGTATTTCTTGCGGTTGCAGGGGAAGGTGCCGGGAGTGGAGGTTGGGTTGGTGGGGGGTGTGGACCTGACGAGGGAGTCACGGAGAGAGTGGTCTTTTCAGAACGCTGATAGGGGAGGGGAGGGAAATATATCCCTGGTGGTGGGGTCCGTTTGGAGGTGACGGAAATGACGGCAGATGATACGCTGTATATGGAGGTTGGTGGGGTGGTAGGTGAGAACCAGTGGGGTTCTGTCCTGGTGGCAGTTGGGGGTCAGGGCTCAAGGGTGGAGGAGCAGGAAGTGGAAGAGATGCAATAGAGGGCATCATCGATCACGTTTGGGGGGAATCTGCGGTCCTTGAAGAAGGAGGCCATCTGGGCTGTACGGTATTGGAACTGGTCCTCCTGGGAGCAGATGCGGTGGAGACAAAGGAATTGGGACTATGGGATGGCATTTTGACAGAGGGCAGGGTGGGAGGAGGTGTAGTCTAGGTTGCTGTGTCTGTTTGAGAACGTGGCTGAAGAGCGTCTGTGCAGAGGAGATGACCTAGACTACACCTCCTCCCACCCTGCACCCTGAAAAAATGCCATCCTTCCTCTATATTGGGGAGACAGGCAGTCTACTTGCAGAACGTTTCAGAGAACACCTCTGGGACACCCGTACTAACCAGCCCAATCACCCCGTGGCTCAACACTTTAACTGCCCCTCCCACCGCCAAGGACATGCAGGTACTTGGACTCCTCCACAGCCAGACAATAACAACACGACGGTTGGAGGAAGAGCGCCTCATCTTCCCCCTAGGAACCCTCCAACCACAAGGGATGAACTCAGATTTCTCCAGTTTCCTCATTTCCCCTCCCCCCACCTTGTCTCAGTCAAATCTCTCGAACTCAGCACCGCCTTCCTAACCTGCAATCTTCTTCCTGACCTCTCCGCCCCCACCCTACTCCGGCCTATCACCCTCACTTTGACCTCCTTCCACCTATCACATCTCCATCACCCCTCCCCCAAGTCCCTCCTCCCTACCTTTTATCTTAGCCTGCTGGACACACTTTCCTCATTCCTGAAGAAGGGCTTATGCCCGAAACGTTGAATCTCCTGTTCCTTGAATGCTGCCTGACCTGCTGCGTTTTTCCAGCAACACATTTTCAGAACAGGCATATATGTCGACTAAAAGAAAAAAGAAGCCTGCAGAAGTACTGTTCAGCCTACTCAAGTGGAAGACCTATATGGCAGTTTTATAATGAAAAGTGAAAGTGTCTTGTCTTGTTTCATACCGAGATTTATTTAGTTATGCAACAGTAACAATTATTTATCTGCCAAGGTAAATTTTATTTATTTTCTGGAATCCAATCATTTATTTTACTCTTTCACTTACGATCTCGTACAGGTGATTTCAAAACAGTCAGAGGACACCAACTTTCTTTGGAGGGCATTAGCTAACATATTGGACTAAGGCAACAAAACTCCACAAGATATTAATAAACTTGCAGAACAAGTTTAAATTCATTTCTACAAAAGTAAGTCTGAGGTGGTACATTTTGATAGAAAAAAATAAAGAGATTGCATAATGTTTGGATTGTAAAAATCTAAATAGGTACAGGAACAAAAGTCATTAAAAGTGGCATGATCAGGTAGAGAGAGCAGTTAATAAAGTCAATAATCTTTGAGGCTTCATTAATAGAATCTTTGAGTTCAACAGCAGGAAGATGAGGCTGAACTTACAGGACCTCAACTGGTGTATTGTGTACAGCTTTGGGTGTTATACTTTAGGAAGGATGTTAACATGTTGGACAGCATGCAGAAGAAGGTTACAAGAATATGTTTAAGATGAGAAACGTCAGCTACATGAATAGGTTGGACAATTTAGGACTATTTTCTCTGAAGATAAGATGAATTGCATTTTGATAGAGGTTTTTACAAAATCATGAGAGGGCTGGACAGAATAGCTGGAGAGAAACTGTTCCTCTCATAAAATGATATAGAATCAGAGGGCTCACATTTAAAGTGTTTTCCAAATGCAAGATAAGAGAAAAAACAATTTCACATGATTGGTAACTAGTGTCTGAAATGCACTGCCTGGAAGTGTGGTAGGCAGAGGTTCAAGAAGTTATTGCATGACTCTTTCAACAGAACAATGTGCAGGGTTACAGGAAACATCAGAGAATGGCATGTAGCTGAAGTACTCAAAGAGCTGTTACAGAAATAGCCTTCTTCTATACCATAATAGTTCTTAGGTTCTGTGCATTTGACAGATATAGCAACAGGTAAATAATTATAGAAAATAATACAGCAATTACTTAGGTTAATTTTTAAAGGAGAAGTGTTAATTAGGAGAGCAATTACGTTAAACTTGCGTAAAGCCTTAGTTAGGTCTCACTTGAACTAATCTGCAAGATTTGTTCCCATATCTTAAAACAACATTCAGGCATTTTAGAAGGTGCTAAAAGATTCTGTAGAATGATGTTCACAGTGAAATGTTATAACAGCACACAAAATTGAAGACATTGAAGAAAACTTGTAAAAAAGGAAGGTTGGATGATAATTTAATAGACATCTTGAAGATTATAACAAGGTTTGACAGGGTTTAAGTGGGGAAAATATTTCAATCTCTGGGGAGATCAAATATAAGATAATCATTGATAAGTCCAATAGGGAACACGGGAGAAGGTTCTTCATCCAAGCTATTACAAGGAGTAGACAAGGTGAGTATCAAAAATGCATTTGAGGAAATGTTAGATAGACACATGAGGGAGAGTAGAAGAGACTTCTGATTGGGTTAGAAACATCAGCATGAGAGGAGGTTCATGTGCAGGCTCAACCTTCCAGAATTTATCAATAATACAATAAAATACTTGTCAGTTTCTATTCATAATTAACATAATTTTATCAAGTAAAAATAGAGTTGCATTTATTAAGTTAAGAATTTTTTGATCTCTGTCAATATAGATGACCCTCTTTCACATGTATTCTAAAAGAATATTTTCATTTTAATATGGTTGATACATTAGGGACATGCCCTAATTGTGCTGCCATCGTATTTGTTTTAGCAATTACTGAGCATGCTCAGTTTTTTTTAAAACAGGCTGTAGGCTATTTCTGCTGGGTGCCCTTTCTCAATCTGGTTTGAAGGTTTAGTCTGAGTATTAATGTCTTAAAACTCAGAATTTTCCCGAACAACTTTATCTTTATTGACTGCTAATTAATACTACATACACAGTCCAGTAATACTTCAGATATAAGATTCAAACCTCTCCCTGTGCACTAATTGTTTAATTTCCCTGAAATACAGACAGTTGAGTCATCAAGGCAAAAGTGAGGACTGCAGATGCAGGAGATTAGAACCAAGTGTGTAGTGCTGGAAAAGCACAGCAGGTCAGGCTGCATCCGAGGAGCAGGAGAATTGACGTTTCAAGCAAAAGCCCTTCATCAGGAATGAGGCTGGTAACCTCGGGAGTGGAGAGATTAATGGGTGGGGTTGGGAGAAGGTAGCTGAAAGTGCGATAGATGGATGGAGATTTGGGTAATGGTGATAGGTCAGAGGGGAGGGTGGGGTAGATAGATAATAAGGAAGATGGACAGGTAGGACGGGTCATGAGGGCAGTGCCGAGTTGGAAGGTTGGATCTGGGATTAGGTGAGGAAACTGGTGAAAACCACCTCCCCCTCCCCCATTTCACTAAGCAAACACTAAGCAAACATTATAAACTACAAAATATCTTATTCAATAATGTTCCAAGGAAAACAAAAATTGCCTTTATCTTAAATATTAATGGCATAAAACTGCTTATTTGCAGTCCTAGATGCCTAACAGAAAGGAAAACCACATAAATTACTATCTGTAACATCAGATTGGCTGAGTGGCTATTAGCTGAGTGGGATGTCAAGTATTCAGTACTCTCTGCATTTAGCTATGTCAACCTTACGAATATGGAATCCTATTTAACTCCACAGGCCTTTAACACGTAAATATCAATTTTGAGCAAAATTCTCCCCTACATTCAAACATTTAAATGCTGCAGTTGCCTGTAACACTCCAGCCTGCCGGGTCTCTTTCCATGATACTTCTGTTTGCCCTCCTACTTTCCCACCCTTCCTGCTCACCTACCACTTTAAACCTTCTACTCGTATCTTACCTCCTCAACATTTCTGTTTACTACCTACCTCCCAACTTTCCCATTTACCTCCTGTCTCCCTGCTCATCACCTACTTCCCCCCTGACATCCTAACTCTCAGCCACTTCAGTTTGGCTCCCAGTCGACCTTCTCACTCATCTCCTAGCTTCCCAATCAGCCTTCCCATGCTTGAGTCTCCCTCACACTGCCTCCTTCCATGACCCTCCCAGTCCCTTCCTCCAACTCAAAATCCCTCTTTCTCCTTTCCCCATTCACGTGAGGATTTGGAAGAAGGAAGTTGTGAGCAGAGGGAATGGTAGAGGATGAATGTGAGATTTATTAAAGCAAGACCTGGAATGCAAGAGGTTAATGGGAGATTTGCAAGGTGAGAAATAATGGGGTGATCTGAAAGAGTTAATATTTCAGGTTATTAAGCTGTTGTAAGTTATTTAAAGTTAGTATAAGATTTTTGGTCGAGTTTCAGTTTTTAGAAATGGATAGATTGTTAGTGTAAAATTGGCAGGTCAGGAATGTAACCCACTCTTTTTACATATTTTCTTATTGGAAAGTGATTTTCATTTTATTTAGTTTTAGGAACACATTAGCCATGCTAAATGATTGATCAGTGTAATGCATATGTTCTGTTCAGTGTCATATCTCAGATAGGTTTCCCAAACTCAACACACCTATTTAAATTTCAATGTCCCAAATACCTAAAATAGTTGAAACACAAAGGAGCACAAATGCAGCTATTGTGTAGTGTTACTTGCTCTGGAGTTGTGTGAATCTTTGCAGGAATGTTTCTTAATCCTTCTTGATGAAGCAAGGAATTTTGCATGCTCTATCTCGAGTGTCATGGAACATGGGCCCAGTATTTGACTGCAGACAAGGCATGGGTAGCTGGCTGCTTCTGCAACAATAGGGAAAAATGACAGAAAATTGAGCATTATGAGGGCAATGGAGGCTGTTGGGGCAGGAATTCGCAAAATATTTAATTTGAGCCTCCCTTTCAACAGCCATTGCCAATGAAGTTTTGAACTACTGGAGTGCAACTTGGGCAGGTCAGTCTCATTCTGTGATGGTCTCTTAACTAATAAAACCTTCAGCGCAGTGGCCATTATCTGGTCAGTATGGACCTCAACCTTCTGTGATAACTTAGAGGACAGGCACAGCAAATTTTTCAATATTGAATCTGTAGGATAGGTCATCCAATCATTTGTGTAACTTCCAGTTGCTTACCATTTCAATAACTACCTTGCACTCATGATAACCTTTCTGTCCTGTGCAGTGTTCCAAAGAAACTCAACCCAAGCTGGAGGAGCAACACCTTGTTTACTATTTCAGTTCTTTACAGCCTCCCGGGTTCAGCTTTGATTTCCACATCTTCACATACACTCAGATTTCCAATTTTCTGGTAGTTTCCACCCCTTGCTTGTGTCTTGATGATTTTTCTGTCAGCAAATTGGATTAATTTTCTCCTTCTCACACTTCAATTTACACACACTTGACATCTCTGTTTCCCCATTAACCTCACTGTCTTCATTTCACTCTGCACCTCCACAGTCAGTTCCAATTGCTCCTCCTGTCCTTCTGTCAATAGCATTTAAAAAAAACCATTTTCCAGCCCCTTTCAGTTCTGAAAGAGTGATATCAGATTCAAAACATTCACTCTGGGTTTTTTGTCTCCACAGATGCTGCCAGATCTGTTGAGTTTTTCCATCACTTGATTTTCTTATTTAAGGTGCCAGCATCCATAGTAATTTACATTTAGTTGTTTAATTGTGATCTGTGAATGATATGCATTCTGTAACACTGAAATAGGAATGAACTCTTGAGCATTTTCCACATATAGAACAAAGAACATAGAACAGTATAGCACAGTACAGGACCTTCGGTCTTGATGTTGTCGACCTTTTATTCAACTCTAAGGTCAAACTAACCTACATAACCTTCATTTTACTATCATCCATATGCCTATCCAAGAATCACTTAAATGTCCCGAATGTATCTGACTTTACTACCACTGCTGGCAGTGCATTCCACAGACCCAACACTCTGTGTAAAGAACCTCCCTCTGCCATCTCCCCTAAACCTTCCTGCAATCACCTTAAACATGTACTCCCTCGTGATAGCCATCTTTTCCCAAGGAAAAGGTCTCTGGCTATGCACTCTATAGATCATGTTCTCCTCCTCCTGTTCCTCGGATGTTGCCTGACCTGTGCTTTTCCAGCACCACACTCTTTGACTCTGATCTCCAGCATCTGCAATCCTCACTTGCTATCTTCTAATTGTATCTTAATCCTTTCCAATTGTATCTCAGTTCCATTTATCTATTTTTGATCTATCACCTCTTGCACTGATTTCTATTAAAAATAATCTCAATTCCAGATTTATAATTTTCAAATAAGTCGAAATTGGTTGAAAGCTTCAACAACTTTCTGGAGACAGGGTAGATTTCTAATACTCTTTGTACTCTTTTTAGGTAAAACCTTAAACAAAAACTAAAAATAACACAAACTTACAGAATTGCAATAGAAACTTATCTAAAGTCAATCGAAACATTGTTATGGGTGGCGAGGGGGTGGAGTGGGGTGGGGAGGTGGTTGGTGGTTGGTGGTTGGTAATGATACACTCAACCTCTGCAATGTCCAGCAGTTCCTAAAGGAACCAATAGGTACCCCATTCTCCCTCTGAATAGACATGTGAGCACAGACTTAACAACGGAAGAGGGCCAGGCAGTTGGTTATTATGCCTTCCTCTATGGCCCACTGCCTGGATCTGTTGATGGCCTCAATGGCCAGGCTCAGGAGCAGGCCTTGAGCATCCCCTCTGATTTGTTCTCCCTCTTCCAACAGAATGCCTTTACCTTGAGACCGTGGGATGAAGTTATTTCTAATCTTTCTTTAAACACTAAACTATTGTCCATGCTTTTGATGCTTCAATCAGTTTATGTATTAAAACACTTTACCCAAACACCTTTGTTGATGAGTCAAACAAAGGGACAAAGAATTCAGTTTGCCATTCAACTTCTGAGTGGATCTTCTCCTGAGTCTGCCGCACTGATACAAATCTTGATACAAAAGAGTCCTCCCTGTGAATCTTTACTGAGGAGGTGACTTCCCGGTGTGTCTTTTTTTAATCCCTCCTCCACCCCAGATCTTCCAGAATGTTCAGTAGCCTCATCCAATGGGGTCATGAGCTGAATTCCAAGTATCCAATGGAGTTGTGTCAACGCCCTTCACTGTTGCTATGTTGGGAAAGTGTAAAGTGCATGCCCTCAGGCACTGGCTGGAAGTCAATGTGCCAGAAGTTCTGATCAAAACTTCTCCAATTTACCATCCTATGCTGTTTCTAACACGGCGGACATGTGCTGGTGGGGGAGAAACCACGGGGATCGTGTTGCGAGTCGTCAGAGCTGCTGGAGACCATCGCTGGATCGAGATTGGACATTGGAGGATCATTTGGTTGTGCTGACCTGCTCTTGATGGATCTTTATGCTGGCTGTTTTTTTATTTCAAAAATATACTTTATTCATAAATACTTTGATCTATACAACTGGACATGCCGTACATAGGTAAACATTCCATATATTTTCATACCGAAACAGAGTAATCATTCCTATGATATGCTGGCTTTGGCCTAACACCAATTCAGGTATCAGCCAACCTCAGAGCTATGCCCCCAGCAGCCGCTCACAGCTCAGGCCAGGGCATTCGCACCACAGTCAAGGTCACTGTGAAGAAGGTGGAGGAGCACACACCGGACGATAGGACGGTGTTCGTGAAGAAGATTTTGGTGGAATGCTGCAGGTTTGAAGCAGCGGACGTGTACTGCCTGCAGGATTTCCCTGCGGCAGGCTATTTCGATGTGACCTTCAGGAGCGTGAAGAATTGTGAGCAGCTCCTGAAGGTCTTCAAGGAGAAGGAAGGGGAACCTCTGTTCTCCATCTTGTCAGTGGTCCCGTTGTGTGTGCTTCCTGCGCAGAAGTGTCGGGTTGTAACAATCCATATGTACAACTCTCACGTCCCAGCCGCAGATGTCCTGACCTTCCTGAGAAGATATGTCCAGGTCAGGGGAGAAAGCACCGATGTGGTCGATCCTTTCGGGATCTGGACCAGCAAACGACAGGTCAGGGTAACCCTGAGGGTCGATGCCAGTGGAAACATCGTCCACCCACCCTCCAGCTTTGCCATCGGAGGAAGCAGAGGTTACCTGACGTACGCAGGGCAGCCGAAAGTGTGCCGAATCTGCGGGACGTCAGGCCACATGGCGGCGGATTGTAAGGTGACCGTCTGCCGAAACTGCAAGCAGGAAGGCCACCCGACCAAGGAATGTAAGGAGGCCAAGAACTGTAATCTCTGCGGAGAGGCGGACCACATGTACAAGGCCTGCCCAAGAAGAGGGGCCGTCACCTATGCACAGATGACCAGAGGTGGCAACACGAGCCGTGGACCGCCTAAGACAAGCAAGGTACCACAAAACAGCACAGGAACAGTGTCTGGAGGCACTCAGAAGGAAGGGCAGGCTGTAGCAGAGTAGACGGCAGACAGCGGGGAGATGCAGCAGCCGATCCAAGACAGATGGAGGAAATGGGAGAGGAGGGAACAAAGGAGGCAGAGGATTGGATTACTGTCAAAAGCAGGAAGAGGAAACCTCACCAGGCCCCCAAAGCCACCCAGCAAAGGGGGAAGTGATACCTAAACGACGAGGTTACAGGCAGCTCTTCCGACGGTGAGGATGGGTGCAAGGAGGGTTGTCACCAGAGGAAGAGATAGAGCGCCGTGGGGAAAAAAGGAGCACCGCCCAAACAGGAAAAGACAATCCCTCTGAGGGGATGGGTAAAGGCCTCCCCCAACCCGGTGAGAACCAAGAGGTACCCACCGGCCGACAGCTCCAGGTAACTGGGAGCAGTGTCCTATGACAGATCGAGAACTGGATGGTGCGGACCCTGGGCCTGACCCGAAGATACCTGAGTGAGGAAGTGGCCCCAGCATGGAGCCAGACAGCTACCTCAGCCCTGGGAGGGTCCAGCAGTTTGTCATCACCACGGGGATGCACACAGCTACTCCAGAGAGGCAGGACCAGCAGCAGATGGACACTGTTAACCTCGTAAACTGTTAAAATGGAGATAAAAATTGCCAGCATCAATGTGCGTAGCATCAAATCGGCTACGCGATGTGTTTCTACGATGGCCTTCCTGGCCAATGTTAAAGCCGACGTCCTGTTTCTGCAGGAGTGTGGGATACCGCATCTCAGCAGCTACAGGAGATGGTTGAGCTTGTGGGCCCATGGGCCGTCAGTTTGGTCGGGGAGCAACGATAGCTGTGCCTCTGGCCTGGGTATCCTGTTGCAAGGAGGCAACTTCACCATCTCCGAGGTCAAGGAGGTGGTGGGCGGGCGCCTCCTCGTTGCCGACGTTATGTACAGGAATGCTCCCCTGAGACTGATTAATGTGTACGCCCCAGTGGGTAAGAGTGAACAGTTGGCCGTCCTGCAGCAGCTTCCCCTGTTGCTGGCTATTTCCAGGCCGGTCATTCTGGCCGGAGACTTCAACTGTATCATTGATGCAGATGGACAATCCGGCGGGGGGGTGGACAGTAAACTGGACGCCACGTCCAGAGCCCTGATGGGCACGGTAAAAGATGCCAAGCTGCACGATGTCTTCAGCACCCCTGCAGACGGAGCGCAGTGTAGATACACCTGGTCACGGGCAGAGGGGTCTATTCGCTCAAGGATAGATTACCTGTTTGTGTCCCGAATGCTCTCGGTCAGATCCACCACATCAAGCCGTTGTTCTTCTCTGACCACTGCCTCCTGCTGGCCAACTGTCAACTACAGGACGAGCCGCGGGCTGGTAAGGGAGCATGAAAGCTGAACGCAAAGCTGTTGACCCCGGGAAACGTTGAGGACCTCAAGAGGGACTATGCAGTTGGACAACCGTGAAGCCCCTCTTTGAGTCCCCAGCGGACTGGTGGGAAACAGTAAAAGGGAACATCAAGGGGTTCTTCATCCTCAAAGGTGTTCAGGAGGTGAGAGAGAGGCGGGGAAAACTGTCCCAGCTCCAGGAAAGTATGCAGAACCTGCTCCTGTTGCAGACGATGGGCGTCAATGTCAGGGAGGACCTCAAGGAGGTGAAGGGTCAGCAAGCCTCACACTTTGCCTTGGAAGCCTCCAAGATAATCTTCCGGTCCAGGGTCCACTCGGTGGAGCAGGACGAGACGTGCTCACATTTCTTCTTCCAGAAGGTGCACAAAGAGAGCTCCATGCACAGCAGCCTGAGGGAAGAAGATGGCTCGATAACGTCATCTCAGGCTGACGTCATGATCAGCAAATCCTTCTATGCCAGTCTGTATGACATGAAGCCAACTGACAGCGCGGCCTCCCAGTCGTTCCTGTCCTCTATCACGGAGGTCTTAGACAACAGAACACGGAAGAGGCTGGACCAGCCGCTATCTCTGGATGAGCTGACCAAGGCCCTCGAGTCCTTCGAAAAGAATAAAACTCCCAGAAGCGACAGCTTACCGGTCAAGCTCTATTCTGCTTTGTGGGCCTTGATTGGCCAGGACCTGCTGGAGGTGTATGTCAGTATGCTTCGGGCAGGTTCCATGAGTGAATCCATGAGAAAAGGCATCATCACCCTCATCTACAAGTGGAAGCAGGAGAGAGAGGAACTCAAAAATTGGAGACCAATCTCACTGTTGAATGCGGATTACAAAATTCTGTCAAAGGTAATCGCCAACCGGGTCAGGTCTGCTCTGGGGTCAGTGATTCACCCTGACCAAACCTGTGCTGTACCGGACAGGAAGATCACTGAGAGTCTCGCACTCCTCAGGGATACGATCGTCTACGTGCAGGACAGAGGGTTGGACACCTGCCTGATCAGCCTGGACCAGGAGAAAGCCTTTGACAGGATATCACTTACGTATATGAGAGATGTTCTCGCCAAAATGGGCTTTGGGGAGGGACTGTGCAATTGGATCAGACTGCTCTACACCAACATTGTCAGTGCAGTCTCAATCAATGGGTGGGAATCAGGTAGCTTCCCAGTCAGACCTGGAGTCAGGCAGGGCTGCCCTCTCTCTTCTGCCTTGTTTGTGTGCTGCATAGAGCCATTTGCCGAGTTCATCAGGAAGGATGCGAGCATGAGAAGGGTGACTATTCCTGGCAGCGGGGGCTATCAGGTCAAGCCTCCCTGTACATGGATGACGTTGCCGTTTTCTGCTCGGATCCGTTGTCCGTGTGCAGACTCATGTGCATATGTGACCAGTTCGGGGGCCAAGGTAAACCAAGGCAAGAGCGAGGCCATGCACTTCGGGAACTGGGCCGATCAATCCTCGATCCCCTTCACCATCAGGACTGACCACCTGAAGGTGCTGGGTATTTGGTTCTGGAGGACTGGGGCGTGTGCCAAATCTTGGGAGGCAGAAACTGGGCAGATGGAAGCTACGGTTGCTCTCCATCGTGGGAAAAACCTGGTCATCAGGTTTGAGGCACTGTCATTGCTATTATACGTGGCACAGGTCTGGCCTATTCCCAGAACCTGTGCTGCTGCAGTCACTTGGGCTATCTTCCAATTTATATGGAGATCAAAAATGGACCGGGTCCGAAGGGACTCACTGTACAAAGATCTGGGCAACGGGTGAAAAAATACACCCAATGCCACCCTTGCCCTGATGGCCACCTTTGTGTGTGGCTGCATCAAGCGGTGCATGGATCCCCGGTACGCAAACACCAAGTGTCACTACGTACTGAGGTTCTACCTGTCCCCGGTGTTGAGAAGGATGGGCCTGGCCTCGCTGCTGCGGAATGCTCTGAGTAGTTGGAACGTTCCGTATCACCTGTCCTACGTGGAGAAATTTATGAAGAGGAAAAACACCTTTGACCACAAGTCCATCAGGAAGTGGTCAGCACATAGTGTCCTTGAGACCCTTTGGGAAAAGGAGAGGGTGGATCCTATTGAACAGTTCCCTGAGCAGACTGTCAAAGCCATTTGGCAGAAAGCCTCATTGCCATAACTTGCCAACAAGCACCAAGACATGGCTTGGCTGGTGGTGAGAAGGGATCTGCCTGTGAGATCCTTTATGCACGCCCAGACTCTCAGCCACGCCGCACGCTGCCCTCGAAGCGGCTGCGGGGGGATGAGACTGTCACACACCTCCTTCTGGACTGTGCCTACGCAGAAGAAGTCTGGAGAGGAATGCAGTGGTGTTTGTTGAGGTTCATCCCGCGCAGCGCTGTGATGCGGGACTTGGTGCTTTATGGCCTGTTCCCCGGGATGCACACCAAGATGAACATCACTGTGCCTGGAGGATCATCAACTCGGTGAACGACGCTCTCTAGGTAGTTCGAAACCTGTTGATCTTCCAGCTGAAGGAGTTGACCCCGACTGAGTGTTGCAGACTGGCACATTCCAAGGTCCAGAACTACGTGTTGAGGGACGTGCTGAAGCTTGGGGCAGCTGCCGCCAAGGCGCGGTTGGGAAAGACCACTGTGTAACGTCTGCCTGCCTAAGACGAACAGGGGGCCCACACAGTCATTTGGGCTCTGCTGACATCTCAGCTAAATATATGGACATATGATGGATAAATGTACAGACCTGTGTATGAAAATGATAAATTCTGATCTCTGTATGTAAGTGTTTACGTATGTATGGCATGACCAACTGTACAGACCATCAAATTATTTTATGAATAAAATATATTTTTGAAATTAAAAAAGTGTTTTTAACTGGTTCCCTCTGAATCTGTGTGACTTATTTGATCTTGGCTTCCATCATTTTTTTTTGAAACCGCCACACTATCGCCTAACTGCAGTAGTGCTTATTTTTCCCCAGCACCCATGGTGTGTGTGTGTGCAGGTGTGAGACACAGGGAGAGACACAAGGTGCACAAATCTTTATTCAATTTTCACCACCAGGAAGCTAGGAAAACTCCCGAGTGGCCAGTGACAAGCAGTGCCCTTCACAAAAGGGTAATGCTGTGTGATCAAACAGTGAAGGGGAGGGCAGGGAGTAAATCAAAATAGAGTTGGAGGGGGAAATAATGTACTCCACTCCCTGCAGCACCCACCTCTCCCTGAACAACTCCAGGGTGTTGGTGGAGACCGCGTGCTCCTTCTCCAAGGACACCCGGGCCCTAATGTAACCACGGAAGACGGGCAGGCAGTCGGCCCTAATGACCCCCTCCACGGCCCACTGCCTGGACCTGTTTATGGCCAGTTTGACCAGGCCCAGGAGCAGACCCAAGAGGAGGTCTTCAGACCTGCCCTCCTTCCTCTGTACCGGGTGCCTGAAGATCAGGCGCGTGTTGGTTTCCACTATTCTCTGTAGCTGTTGACTACTGGCTACTGTTTAATTTAATTTAGCCAATTTTCTGTCATGTCTGATTTCTCTGGCAGGAGGGCAAGTTAGAATGTCCAATTTTAAGCTATGATCTGGAGATGCCAGTGTTGGACTGGGGTGTACAAAGTTAAAAATCACACAACACCAGGTTGTGGTTCAGCAGGTTTAATTGGAAGCACATAGCTTTCGGAGTGACGCTCCTTCTTGGTGTTGTGTGATTTTTGACAACTTTAAGCTGGTGGTTCTAGACCACAAAATGTTAATTGGGCAAGATAGCTCCTCGTGGGGCACATGAAGTTCTTTCTAAAGTAAGCCTGAGCATCTTAGTTCTAATTCCAGTTATGCTTGCTTACTTCCAGAGAAATGTAGTTTCTCTCTAAATGCTCATAAATTCATTTAACCATCTTAAATAAACTCAATTCTATCACCCCTTGTCTTAATTGTGTGGGAATGCAAGCTTAGTCTATGCAGCTTATCCTCTACTTAAACCCTAGTATCATTCTGCTGCATTAACTTGACTTAATTATACACACAAATTCATATGGCTGGAGAAAAGAGTAACAGGACTACACATGGCGGAGTTCTCAACTTAGCAATAACCCTCTTTGTTGATCTCCTTTTGATAAAATAATGTTAAATATTTGAAAACAGTTTTATATACAATGGAAAATGCTGGAATCGTATGAAAATAGAAGGTATTATAAGAGTGATTTTAAGCTTCAATTTCTAATGGAGTTCAGATGACAGTTATAAAGCAATTGAGTTTGGGTTCCGCAGTTCCTGACATGATATGAATCCACTGAATGAGATTATTTACTGCCAGCTATCCATTCTCGTCTATTTTGTGGCATCTCTCTGCAATCATGTGAAAATAATATGTGGCAATTGGATGGCTTTGCAGCTTGTTCCATTGTGCGAGAGGGATGACTTTAGGAAAAGCCACAGAACGTTCATGCAGTACTATGTAACAAGATCTTATTCTATTTCAACATGAAAACTGTGTCAACTGGACATGACCAGACTGAAGCAGCAGAGATTTATTGTTAAACTACTGATTTTATGAAATCCAAGAACTCTGATGCTGGAGTTACTTATAGTGTGTCCTTCCATTAAAATAACACGGGTGTGAACCAGCAATCAGTATCTATTTTTTGTTTAGTGTGTTAATCTCAAGTACAGAAGGCAAATAAAAGATTAGAATATATACACTGGATTACCTTCAATACAGAAATATCATTGTCAAATATCGAAAATGTTTTTTTTTAAAGATTATTTCAATTTATCTTATAGAATTGAGAAATTTAACATTCCACAAATGCATTTCTCTTCCACATTGGAGAAATTGTTCAATAGTAATCAAAACGTTCTGTTATTCATTTGTGGGATGTGGGTGTCACTAACTAGGCCAGCACTTACTGCCCATTCCCACTCTGGAGAAGTTGATGGTGAGCTGTTTTCTTGAACTACTTGTGTGTGCAGGCACTCGGTGCTGTTAGGATTTTCAAAATTTTGACCGAATGACAGCGAAGGAACAATGAATGAATTATTTGTGTATACAGATAGTTCTGGGATAACATGCGCTTCGACAGCATGTTTTGGTATAACATCGCTGAAGAATTAGGGAATGGTATTTTGGAGAACACTTAGCTCCGTCGGCAATAGTGCAATTCCAGCAGGGATCGGTTCATTCACTTTGTTCTGCACATGCATCGGTGTTCTTGCCATTCTGCATGTGCACCGACGTTCGCACCAAAGTCCCTGTGCCATTTTGCGCATGCACGATGTCAGTTGCCAACAGAGCAAGGATCTGTGAGAGGTACTGTACAGACATCAGCTTTCATACAACTTTTTAAAAAATGCATGATGTTAAATTTACTTTTGTTTGGTTAATAAATATAATTTTTTGCACTTTTCCTGTAGGCCCCATTATTTCTATTAAGTGATTTTGTATTAAGTGAAGTTTCGCTGGAATGCAATTATGCTGTGAAAGAAGAACTGCCTATATGTTCGATCCAGTAGATGATGAATGGAAAGGAGGTACGATTAATTAGTAATGGGGGTGATGATGAGCAATAATCCCCATTAATATGCTCACTGCTCATCAGCAAGAATCTTGTCTCATCACCCAGAACTTGATTGGAAAATACAACTTGACGTCTATCTCACTTGAATTTCCCAAATTTCTCCCATAGCCCATGTCATTCTCGCCACAGTCTCAGAGAACTGTGGTGAATATTTTAGACTGTCTTCTTCCACATCCATTTTCCTATGGTTATTCCAGCCTACGAATTGTTCCCTTTTTGACAGTGATGGAGGACAAGTGTGTCCCATCCCTCAGACCTTTGAACAAAAACTGGATAATGGGGCACTTTCTTCTGATATGAGACTATACAATTAGGAAATTTCCTGACTTGTGCTACCTGTCTTGGTTAATAGTATACCCAATTTTAGGTTACTCGTCCTTAAATGGCATCTGTTTATAATGTATCTTAATTCTACCATAAAAGCATTTGCAGCCTGCAGTCATGCCTAGATGAGTCTGAAACTGAGGACAAGGTAATTGTGTTTGCTTCCCCTGTCTTACTGCACTCAATTTCCCAATGATTTCAATAGGAGCTAAACATTCAGGGTGAGATTCAGAATGGAGGGCAAACCTCCTACAGAATAATTTTTACAGTAAGCTGTTCAATCTCCTTTATGTATTTTGTTTCACGCCTTCAAATTTTGAAGTGGTGTTGTGCTAAATGTTGAAGTATTTTCCAAGTATGTTATTAGGGAGTTGTCATCTGCCACTCAACTTTAAAATTACAAAAGCAACATATTGATTGTTAAAATACATTCCTTACTACTTCTGATTTCTTCTCTGACATTCTATCATGCCACCTGGAGTCAGATGTTTGAGATAGGAGAAAAGACTGGGGGAAACGCGTTTTTAAACTGAGAAAAGGAATGTAATTTTAAGTAGGTTTACATGGTTTTAGGATATAATCGGTACGGGAGAGGTAGAGTGAAACATCTCTCCTTGTTGGACCACAACACCTTGCTTTTGTATGAAAAGGATACAGTTGTCAATTAGTTGAGTTTTTTTTAAATTTATTTATGAATGGCATGGTGGTTCAGTGGTCAGCATTGCGGCCCCACTGTGCCAAGGACCTGGGTTCAATTCCACCAGCAGGCAACTGCCTGTGTGGACTTTGCAAATTCTCCCCATGTCTGTGTGGGTTTTTTCTGGGTAGTCTGGCTTTCTCCAACCTTCCAAAGATGTGCAGGTTAGGAGGATTGGTGTGCTAAATTGCTGATGGTGTCCAGGGATGTGCAGACTAAGTGGGTTAACCATGAGAAATTCTGGGTTAAAGGGATAGGTTAGGTCTGGGTGGAATGCTCTTTGGAGGATCAGTGTGGCTTGTTTCCACTCTGCAGGGATTCTATGATTTGTGGGATGTGGGCGTTGCTGGCTGGCTAGTATTTATTGCCCATCCTAGTTGCCCTTGAGAAGGTGGTGGTGAGTTGCCTTCTTCAACTGTGCAGCTGTTGCTTGACCCACAATGACCTTAGGAATTCCAATGTTTTGACCCCAGCGATAGTGAAGGAACAGCAATATATTCTGGTGTTGGAAGGAGTGGATGCCTGTGGATGCAGTACCAATCAAGTGGGCTGCATTGTCCTGGATGATGTCAAGCTTCTTGAATGTTGTTGGAGCTGTACTCATCCAGGCAAGTGGAGAATAATCCATCCCACTCCTGACTTGTGCCTTGTAGATGGTAGGCAGGCTTTGGGAACTTAATTAATTGTGAATGTAAAAGAACTAATGGAGCTGGTTTTTTCTTAAGGTTACCTAATATTATTATACCTGGGAACTGTCAAAGTAGACAGATAAAATATGTACTGACCTTTGTGTATGTGCTTGCACGTAATGTTCACATACATACAACTACAAAGTGGGCAAGGTTAGGTTGGTCAACCTCCTACACTCCAGTGAAAAAAGTGCCAGCCTCTCTTTATAATTCAGACCTTCCATTCCTAGCAACATCCTGGTAAATCTCTTCTGAACCCTCTCCAGCTTTATAATATCCTTCCTGTAACAGGGTGACCAGAACTGGACACGATACTCTGGAAGAGGCTTCACCAAGATCCTGTACAACTTCAACGTGACTTCCCAACTTCTTTACTCAAATGTCTGAACAATGAAGGCAAGCATGCTAAACACCTTCTTAACCACCCTATCTACGTGTGATGCGAACTTCAAAAAATTATGTTTATCCAAAGCCCTACCTTTAATTATATAAGTCCTGCCCTTGTTTGTTTTACTAAAATGCAATACCTCACATTTATCCAAATTAAATTCCATCTGCCACTCTTCAGCCTATTGACCCAATTGATCAAGATTCTTTGTAATCTTAACTAACCTTCTTCACTGTCCACTGTACCACCAACATTAGTGTCGTCTGCAAACTTACTAACCATTTTGTGGACTTGCTATTTTCAGGATTGCAGCAGCTTTAAGTCATGTATAATTCACCATCCACTTTCTACCTTCCTGGAGTAACATCAGTGGAATTAAGTCATTCCTTTAAAATATCTGCTGGGTGAACAAAGTCAAATGGTTGGTAGGTGTACGGAATGGTGGATGATTCGAGCAATTGAGGGTTTGATGAAGAAACAGAAGGAAGCATATGTCAAGAATCGACAAGATGGATCAAGTGGATCCTTAGAAGAGCATAAAGGCAGTAGGAGTACACTTAAGAGGGAAATCAGGAGGGCAAAAATGGGACATGAGATAGCTTTGGCATGTAGAGTTAAGGAGAATCCAAAGGGCTTTTACAAATACATTAAGGACAAAAGGGTAATTAAGGAGAGAATAGGGCTCCTCAAAGATCAGCAATCCTCACTCTTCCCTCAAAGATAAGCAAGGCGGCCTTTGTGTGGTGCCGCAGGGGATGGGGGAGATACGAAATGAGTATTTTGAATCAGTGTTTACTGGCAAGCATAGAACGTAGGGGAATATATGGTGATATCTTGAAAAGTGTCCATATTACAGAGGAGGAAGTGCTGGATGTCTTGAACAACATAGAAGTGGATAAATCCCCAGGACTTGATCAGGTGTACTCTTGAACTCCATGGGAAGCTAGAAAAGAGATTGCTGGGTCCCTTGCTGAGATAGTTGAATCATCAATAGTCACAGGTGAGGTGCCGGAAGATTGGAGGTTGGCTAAAGTGGTGCCAGTATTTAATAAAGGTGGTATGGGCAGGCCAAGGAACGATAGGGCAGTGAGCCTGACGTCGGTGGTGGGCAAGTTGTTGGAGAGAATCCTGAGGGACAGGATGTACATGTATTTGGAAAGGCAAGGATGGATTAAGGATAGTCAACATGGCTTTGTGTGTGGGAAGTCATGTCTCACAAACGTGATAGAGTTTTTTGAGGAAGTAACAAAGAGGATTGACGAGGGCAGAGTGGTAGATGTGATCTATATGGACTTTAGTAAGGCGTTCAACAAAGTTCCCCATGGGAGACAGGTTAGCAAGATTAGATCTCATGAAATACAGAGAGAACTCGCCTTTTGGATATAGAACTGGCTCAAAGGTAAAAGATTAAGGGTGGTGGTGGAGGGTTGTTTTTCAGACTGGAGGCCTGTGACCAGTGGAGTGCCGCAAGGATTGGTGCTACATCCACTACTTTTCATCATTTATGTAAATGATTTGAATATGAGCATAGGAGGTATAGTTAGTCAGTTTGCAGTTGAAACCAAAATTGGAGGTGTAGTGGACAGCAAAGAAAGTTACCTCAGATTACATCTTGATCAGATGAGCCAATAGGCTGAGAAGTGGGCAGATGGAGCTTAATTTAGATAAATGTGAGATGTTGCATTTTGGAATGGCAAATCAGAGCAGGACTTATTTACTGAATAGCATGGTCTGTTTTGTCCTGGATGGTATCTGGCTTCTTTAGCATGAGTTTCTAAAAATCTGTTTTTCATAAGTTCAACTCATGTTTCCAGTCAATAAAATGAAAATCATTGTTTGGCGTAAAACTCACCTTCCTAATAAAAGGTGTTAAACACGTTAACTAAAATGTGACTTCAATTCAGTGGTGGAATTTGAACTCGAGAATGAGTGAAAAGGAGGAAAGTATAATTTTAGAATTGATTTTAGAGTGTTGCTCATGCAAACAGTGATCACTGTACAAAATAAACTTGTAGATTATGTAGTGGAAGCAAAATCCTTTCAATAATTGAAGAAGCAATTGAATACTGCAACTGGGCAGCAGTAAGATCTCTCTGGATAGTTGAACTATGTTGGACTAAATGGTCTTCTTCATCCATAATTACCTTCTGGTTGTTGCACTTCTCTTTATAAATCTTATAAAACGCTGATATTATTACTTGGGTAACTGCCTAAAGTACAAATGCACTTCTGAAGCTCCTTGCTGTTATATAATGTGGACAAATCCCTGCTGTAGAAATTTGAAAGTTCAAGGACAAAGTGGAAAAGGTTTAGGAGCTTCCAAGCCCTGAAAGCTCCCATAGAAAACCTGTGGTGATCTATTTTCAGTGACTCATTTTGCTTTTTTGTCTTTTTAATAAATATGTTTGAAAAACTGTCCAATTCAACCATTTCTGTTCTAAGTTATGGACTCTAAACTTTAAGGTTATATTACTGTATTATTATATAATTCTGATGCAAGTCTTTGTCACCCCCTGACTTGAATACCCCGACGTTCACCAATCTAAGCTGGCTACTCTCCATAAACTTGCATCCTATCTAAACCACATCCGTCTCACCATCTTCACACTTTTACAATGGGGTAATGAGAGTAATGTATCAAAGAACAAAGAAAATTACCACACTGGAACAGGCCCTTCAGCCCTCAATGCCTGTGCCAATCCAGATCCTCAATCTAAACCTGTCACCTATTTTCTAAGCATCTGTATCCCTCGGCTCCCTGCCTATTCATGTATCTGTCACCATTGCGCTCACCTCGACCACCTCTGCTGGCAATGCATTCCAGGGCACCTATCATCCTCTGCGTAAAGAACTTTTCACGCATATCTCCATTAAACTTTTCCCCTCTCACCTTGATCTTGTTACCCCTAGTAATTGAGTCCCCCAATTTGCATAAAAGCTTCTAGCTATCCACCCTGTCCATACTTCTCATGATTTTGTAAACCTCAATCAGCAACCACCACCACACCCCCATCCACCCACCCCAACTTTCTAATAAAAATAATCTTAATCCATTCAATCTCTCTTTATAGCTAGCACCCTGCATACCAGGCAACATCCTGGTGAAAGTGAGGTCTGCAGATGCTGGAAAGTAGAGTCGAGAGTGTGGTGCTGGAAAAGCACAGCAGGTCAGGCAGCATCCAAGGAGCAGGAGAATCTATGTTTCCTGATGAAGGGCTCTTTCTCAAAATATTGATTCTCCTGCTCCTCGGATGCTGCCTGACCAGCTGTGCTTTTCTAGCACCATACACTCTCGACCAACATCCTGGTGAACCTCCTCTGCACCTTCTCCACAGCATCCACATCCTTTGGTAATGTGGCAACCAGAACTGTATGCATTTTTCCAAATGTGGCCAAACCGAAGTCCAATACAACTGTAACATGACCTGCCAACTCTTGCACTTAATACCTCGTTCGATGAAGGAAAGCATGCCGTATACCTTCTTGACCATTCTACTGACCTGCATTGTCACCTTCAGGGTACAATGGATCTGAACACCCAGATCTTTCTGTACATCAATTTTCCCCAGGACTTTACCATTTACCATATAGTTCTCTCAAGGAATGAGCCTCAAGGATGAGGTATGTGTGGAAACCACAGTCTAAGATACTCAGACTGGTTTCTTAATAGAGTCAGTTCTTCTATAATGAGATGGTTGCGTTCTGGTGCAACCCTGTGTAATAGAAAAATTGTGCTTTGGAAACAGCACCTGGGGTGTTGACACTGTAATCACATTACAGCCAATTCATGTTTTAAAAGTTTGCACTTTAGAAACAGTGTCCCCAATTTGTCGATTGCATTATAGCAAATTTCTGTTGATGAAATGCTCATTATAACAGAATGACCTGCATATGCAATATTGGCTAAAATTAAAAGATAATCCAATTGCTCAATGACATTTGAGTCGTGCATTTCAGCACTTCAAATGTACAATTGTTGACCATGTCTTTAAATACTTCCACATGTGACAGTACTATGCCTTTAAGAGAGATTTGTCTGTGCTGTTTCTGTTGCAGAGAGGTATGGCCACAGTCATGCTGAAATATCTGCTTCAGAAGCAGTGGATAAACAACTTTGAGCCCTCTTTAAATTAGACAAAAGAAGCGTGAATGGGTGGAGGCAGGTTCACATAGAACCTGTGTTTTATTTGTGTTTTCAGGTAGAGTTCGGAGTTGGCTATTGAAACTGATAAAGTTAAAAACCACACAACACCAGGTTATAGTCCAACAGGTTTAATTGGAAGTACACTAGCTTTCAGAGTGACGCTCCTTCATCAGGTGATAGTGGAGGGCTCAATCCTAACACACAGAATTTATAGCAAAAATTTACAGTGCGATGTAATGGAAATTATACAATGAAAAATTGATTGTCTGTTAAACCTTTCATCTGTTAGAATACAGTGATAGTTTCACTTCTTGTATGTGTAAGTCATAAAACCTTTTTTTAAAAAAGTTGCATTCTTGAGTTAGTTGTTAACAATGGTGATAGCTAGACAATATGTTGAAGGTGTTGTCCCGCTGTGTTCTCTGTCTATGCCATGATGTTTAGATTGATTCTCATCTAAAAAGTAAGATAACGGAGTTTTACATAAATTCATGCAGTTTTTGAGCTCAGAGTTCTACATAAATGCATGCAGTTTTTGGGCAAAGTACAATGTAACCCTGCAAGTACAAATTCACCCCACAAAATATATGTGTGCATGTGGGTCTTTGTCTGTGTGTGTGTCTCTCTCTGGGTTGGGGTTGTGTGTGTGTGTGTGTGTGTGTGTGTGTGTGTGTGTGTGTGTGTAGTGAGTGCAGAGTGTCTTAAGTCTGTGAGGGGTGCGTGTGAGAGTGTGGGAGTGTATGTGTCTGAAAGGGTGTGTGTGGATATCTGTGTGCGCATCTGTGTGTATGTGTGTCAGTGTGTATATGTGTATAGGAGTGCCTGTGAGTGTGTGCATGTGTGTAGGAGTATTTGTGTGTGTGTACAGTGCAATGGTGGTCACCTGTAATGTGACATGAACCCAAGGTCCCGGTTGAGGCTCTCCCTACGAGTACCGAACTTAGCTATCAGCCTCTGCTCAGCCACTTTTCGCTGCTGCCTGTCCCGAAGTACACCTTGGAAGATGGTCACCCGAAGGTCCGAGGCTGAAGGTCCTGGACCACTGAAGTGTTCCCCAACTGGGAGGGAACCCTCCTGTCTGTTTATTGTTGTGCAGTGCCCATTCATCCGTTGTCGTAGCCTTTGCTCAGTTTCCCCAGTGTGCCATGCCTCCGGGCATCCTTGCCTGCAACATATAAGATAGACAACGTTGGCTGAGTCACATGAGTACCTGCCATGTACCACCATGGCAGGTACTCATGTGACTCAGCCAACGTTGTCTATCTTATACGTTGCAGGCAAGAATGCCCGGAGGCATGGTACACTGGGGAAACTGAGCAAAGGCTACGACAACGGATGAATGGGCACTGCACAACAATCACAGACAGGAGGGTTCCCTCCCAGTTAGGGAACACTTCAGTGGTCCAGGACATTCAGCCTCGGCCATTCGGGTGACCATCTTCCAAGGTGGACTTCGGGACAGGCAGCAGCGAAAAGTGGCCGAGCAGAGGCTGATAGCTAAGTTCAGTACTCGTAGGGAGAGCCTCAACCGGGACACTGGGTTCATGTCACATTACAGGTGACCACCATTGCACTATACACACACACAGATACTCCTACACACAAACAAACACACACACACACACACAGGCACTCCTATACACACATACACACGGACACACATACACACAGACGCGCATACAGACACCCACCCACACACTCACACATGCACCCCTCACAGACTTAAGACACTCTGCACTCACTATACACACACACACACACACACACACACACACATACACATACACACACACACACACACACACACACACACACACACTTTCTCACACTCACAACCCCCAACCTAGACAGACACACACACAGACAAAGACCCACATGCACACATATGTTTTATGGGGTGAATTTGTACTTGCAGGGTTACAATGTAATAGGCTGAAAAACTGCATGCATTCACGTAGAACTCTGAGCTCAAAAACTGCATAAATTTAAGTAAAATTCTGTTATTTCACTTTTTAGATTAGAATTAATCTAAACATCATGGCATAGACAGAGAACACAGAGGGCCAACACCTTCAACATATTGTCTAGCTATCACCATTGTTAACAGCTAACCCGAGAATGCAAATTTTTAAAAAAGGTTTTGTGATTTTCACATGAAAGAAGTGAAACTATCACTGTATTCTAACAGATGAAAGACTTAACAGACAATCAATTTTTCAATGTATCATTTTAGTTACATTCACACTGTAAATTTTTGCTATAAATTCTGTGTGTTAGGATTGAGTCCTTCACTATCACCTGATGAAGGAGCGTCACTCTGAAAGCTAGTGTGCTTCCAATTAAACCTGTTGGACTATAACCTGGTGTTGTGTGATTTTTAACTTTATACACCCCAGTCCAAAACCGGCATCTCCAAATCAAAACTGATAAATACAGCTCTCTTCCTCTCTCTCTCTCTCTCTATCTCTCCTGCCCCAAAAAACTTGAGTTCTTGCCCTGCTGCTAGATTGTTTCTTTCAAAGTTGCTTTCTCCTGGATAGCATATGAGGAAAATTTGTTTTGCTGAATATGCCTATGCCAAGAGTGTGTTATGAAATGCTGCTTTATTGGCACAGTTGATGATAAATAGTTAAATAATAGATTATTTTATTAATTGAGTTAAAGTTATGCTAATCCTACTTTTTTGTTTGTATTTTAACCATGTTCTAAGAATAAGGTGTGTTTTGCTTAAAGCCTGATGGTAAACCAATTGAATGACATTTGGAACACAGCTTGGAGAAAGTAGGATTGCCGATGTTGGAGTGCCAGAGTCAAAAATGTGGTACTGGAAAAGCACAGCAAGTCAGGCAGCATCCGAGGAGGAAGAGAGTCGACATTTCAGGCCTGATGAAGGGCTTATGTCTGAATCATCAATTCTCCTGCACCCCAGATGCTGCCTGACCTGCTGTGCTTTTCCAGCACCACACTTTTTGAATCTGGAACACAGTGCCTTACAAGTGCTTTTAAATAAATTAAAAAGTTAGGATCTAGGCTTTCTCCTTGATACATTTTGTGGGGGGCTTGCCTGATTCATAACACACATTTCTCTTTTGATTCTTCCTCTCTAATCTTTCCAACACTGAGGCACCAAATCTCCGATATGTCCCCTCTTTCATCACCTGACCACTAGATATTATGCCTCAGATGCTAATATTTCAGTCTCTGTAAAATCAGTTCTTTGAAAATGTTTCCCAATATCTTCTTTGCTTGGTGACTGGTTTCCTTTTGCCTCGATGAGGTGCCTTTGAATGATTTCCTAAGTTGATCAATGAGTTGAATATTGAGCTATTCAATTAGCTGTGTGGTCCTCCAAAGTCACTAGCCTATTCCAATACTGGCTACATACACTCCATAAAATTCCTCACTCCACCATGTATTTAGGTGCCCGTGCATAACATTGCAACTTTCCATCCCTATCCGTCTCCCCCTCTGTATTGCCCTCTTTCACTATTACATTCTTTGAAATATAACTCAGCAGCCAAGTCTTTCAGGCACTAGTGAGAGTGTTATTCTACATGGCTCCAATGTCCTTTTCTCATATGGTAACCACCATGTGTACCCCTTACTCTACTGCACCCACCACTCCAGATCTCACATTCCCTCTCTGTTGAAGTACCACAGGACTTTTCCATTCTTACAAAGCCACTTCAGGAGAGCTGGTAGCCTGGTGGTATTACTGCTGGGCTGTTAATCAAGAGACCTAGGTTAATTTCTTGGGAGCTGGATTCGAGTCTTGCCATGAGATGGTCAAATTTGAATTCAATACGAGATCTGGAATTAGGAGTCTAATGAAGACCATGAATTCATTGTCAATTGTCAGGAAAAATCCATCTGGTTTAATCATGTCCTTTAGGGAAGAAATTGTCATCCTTACCTGATCTGGTCTACATGTGACACCAGACCCACAGCAATGTGATTGGCTCTTAACTGTCCACTGGACAATTAGGGATGGGCAATAAATGCTGACCGAAGCAGTAATGCCCACATCCTGTAAGTATTTTTTAAATCATAAATCTATTTTTTGTTCTAACACTACAATTGCAATTCCTTTGCCCCTAATTTAATATGTCTCATCGTTGTATCATATCACATATTATATATATAGAAGGCCCTTTTTAAATATCAACCCCATTTTAAACTAACGTTTTGTGTGTTCTCTGGCTGTGTTGTCAGTAGATAGTGTTCATGAATAGGTAACCAGTCACATGTATTACTGATAACTGACTACATCTCCAAAACTCAGGACTGGCATATTTTAATAAGACAGTGATTAGTGATAGCAAGTGTAATATGCCCTAGAAATGTTCAAGGAAGAGTTTAATGGATTCCTGGTTATTGGCGCCTGTTCAACATTCTCCACTGAAACATAAAAATTTAAATTATAAAACGAAGCTGAGCAGAAATGATTTCCACTGCTCAAATTATTTTCTTATGGGTTGAGGAATTAGCTATTCAGCCAGACAATTAGTTGACTTCAGTGAATTGCTATTTCTAAGAATCCAGATGATTGTGCATGTATTGGACATCATTACAGACACAAACCGACATTTATTCACAAATGTTCCTCACAGATGTAGAATGGATTCAGTACTGCGGAAAAATACATACTTCAAATTCTGCCACGCTGGATCTATGGTGGAATTAAAGAAAGTGAAAGAAAATAGCAATGAAGAGAGAACCTCATTGTGCCATTTATTTGTAGCCAGTCTCTTAATTTTTAGGCAGTGCTGAGAGGCTTAAACCTTTCTCACTTGTATCCTACATGATTAAATGAGGTAGTACACAGCCTGCATTAGTAAGTGAGCATGTATTTAAAGACTCAGACTTTATTCTTCCAAGAGTGCTCACTGCCTCAACACTGCTGAAAATTCCCCTGGGTTTTTATGTTGTGCATCATTCAGTACAGTACACCATTGGCCACTCCATAAGGAAAGTTCAGTTATGGCTACTATTGATAAAGTTTGTTGATGCTCGATAATCGTGGTTTAGAGGTTGACAAATTTGATTTAGGTTATCAGAGATTATGCAAATACTAGAGTGGGAATCAATGTTGGGTCCATTTTCTCAACAATTTCTGTTGTTTTTGCAGCAGTAGCAGATGGAAATCCAGGATAAAAACCTGAAAATTCATAAATACTCACCTCTGGATTATTTTAGGCTCAGTAACAGGAGATGGAAAATGATGCTTAACTCCAGCAGCAGTGTTTTTTTTTCTGTAACTTGGCCAAGTTTCTGCAGTTGAGACAGAAGCAAATCAGATCCCGGAATGATAGTGGCCTTTTATGCTTGAATAGAAGGCAGAGAGAACTGATCTTTATTGTGTTCTGATGAGATGGAAATGGCCTCCACATTGCAAATTACATTTCTGCTCCAGATATTTATTTTTAAGTAGTAGCCCAAGGAAATTTGCGGTAATATTTGGTGTCAAATCTACTGATTTGCAACTTTCTGAGAAAAGTAAGTGGAATCTGTGATGGCAATTCTCAAACCCTGGAAACATCTGTAATCCTAGGAAATTGAAGACAGAATTTGATTTACGCTTGCCATTATCAGCCAAATTGTTAATGGGTGAAATGCAAGAAAACTGATTCATTCAATTGTCTTTTAAGCAGTGGAAAACAGTCGTCTTGGATATCAAAATTGGTCTTCAAATCTTACTTGATAAATAAATTTATTTTCCCTCATAAAGTCAAAACTTCAACAAACAGGGTGATCCCCACCTCAGCTAGAGATCCACAACACTACAGGTTACCGTGAGAGAGATTTGCCACTAGTATAAATGAGATATTGATTGTTTAAGATATGTAAACTTTTGGCGGGGGGGGTGGTTTGGGGGTAGAAAAGTGTCATTTTTTTAGAAAAGGAGAAGTTAATCAAGATAAGGCCCGGTTTCAATTAAAGAATATGTGGTTATTATCTGTGACTCTAGGCCTAGCTTATCACCTCTGTCTGCTGTTATAAGCTGACATTGCAGGTGCCCTTGTAAAGTCATAATCATCTTTCTTCATCTTTGTCCTCTTCAAGTATTCAGTAGAAATTGCTCAAACTTAACAACACTCAAGTGAGAAAATGTAAGTGGTTTATCATAAATATATTGTGTATTTGCATGGGTCAGTACTTTATGGGTGAATGTATAAATGTTGCTTTAATCCAAACCACATGTGTTAAATGCTTTTAATGTAGCTAACTAACTGAATGCACTTTATAAGACACATATTAAGCAAAGTTTAACACATAGCCAAATAACTTACTTCTGAGAAGTCATTTCAAGGTGTATCTGAAAAGAGGAAAGAAAGACAGGAAATTTTAGGCAGTGAATTTCAGAGCTTAGGACCGTGATAGCTAGAGGAACAATTGTCGATGATGGAATGATTTAAATCTGGTTTTGAAGAGATTAAAATTGGACAAGTGTCAATACCCTGGAGGACTTATAGGGTTGGCAGCATTAGAGTATTATGGGGCCATACAGGGTTTGAAAACAGATGAGAAGTTTGAAAGTTGAGCATTTGCTTCAGCAAGAGCCTGTGCAGGCCTGTGAGCACAATAATAATGGTTGAATGGGATTTGGTGTGAGGTCAGACCTGTGCAACAGAACTTTGGAAGACTTTCAGTTGACAAAGGGTCAGATGTAGTAAACAGACCACAAGTGCATTAGTAAAGTTGAGTCTAGATGTAACAAAGACATAAATGAGGGCTTCAGCAGCAAATTAACTGAGAGGTGTTGTTGGTAAGGTAGAGCTTGGTGTTGTCAATATAAACATGGAAGCTGACTTTTTTTGGGTGATAACATTGAGGGGCGATATATAATGGAGACATATGACTTATTTAAAGATGGAGCTTTGGGCACCTCCAGAAGATGTTAACAAAAAAATGACAAGGAAATGAATACAAATTAGGTAAATCACAGGATAAGAGACAACTTGCAAAAAGATTTTTTTAAAAATTGTCATGTGCAAGTTAAACTTTATATTAAGAAAGATAATCTGTTAGATTTTCAAATTATATATATGTATATAAAATTGCCTGTTGAGAAATGTTATAGCACATATTTTTGGTAATTCTGTAGCTAGTCTTTCATTTGTATGGTTGATGAAAATAAGTTTACTTGTTTCATCAAATAATGTTCTGTGATAAATGCGCCAATCCTGTTCTTTTACCCAGAAGCTATGCTCAAAGATAACACATGATCAAACTCAGCAGGTAAATGCTGAAACCTTATTTTGAACCCACATTCTGAACAATCATGGCACAGAACAAGAGTGTGTTTTCTTTAAAAAAAACTCTTTTGTGGGATGTGGGCATCGCTGGCTGGGCAGCATTAATTGTCTGTCCTGAAATGCCCTTGAGAAGGTGGTGGCAAGCTTCCTTCTTGAACCGCTGCAGTTCGCCTGCTGTGAGTTAACCCAAAATGCCATTAGGGAGGATATTCCAGGATTTTGACCCAGAGACAGTTAAGGAATGGCAATACATTTCTAAATTAGAGTGGTGAACGGCTTGGAGGGGAACTTGAAGGTGGTGGTGTTCCCATATATCTGCTGCCGTTGTCCATCTAGATTAAAATGGTCATGAGTTCGGAAGATGCTGGCTGAAGATTTTTAGTGAATTTCTTCAGTGCGTCTTGTAGATAGTACACACTGCTGCTACTTAGTGTCGGTGGTGGAGGGAGTGGACGCTTGTGGATATGTTGCCAGTCAAGCGGGGTTGCTTTGTCCTGGATGGTGTCAGGCTTCTTGAGTGTTGTTGGACCTGCACTCATCCAGGCAAGTGGGGAGTATTCCATCACATTTCTAATTTCTGCTTTGTAGATAGTGGACAGGAAATAAGTTAGTCGCTGCAGTATTCCTGGCCTCTGACCTGCAGTTGTAGTCATTGTATTTGTATGGTGAGTCCAGTTGAGTTTCTGGTCCACGATAACCCCCAGGATGTTGACAGTGGGGGATTCAGTGATGGTAACACCATTGAATGTCAAGAAGGTGGTTAGAATTTCTCTTATTGGAGATGGTCATAGCTTGGAATTTGTGTGGCACGAACATTACTTACCATTTGTCAGCCCAAGCCTGGATATTGTCCAGATCTTGTTGTATTTGAACATGGATGGCTTCAGTATCTGAAGAGTTGCAAATGGGGCTGTGTCTTATATTCAGTTTTCATCTCCATACTGTTAGAATTACCCTATAAATGGAAAGTTATTTTTACCCCCTTACATGAATTAATTCATTCTAAAATAAATCTGGATCATTGATATCCATTTTCTCGTGTACAGTCTCGCCACCACCACCACAAGGAAGGTAAATGTGACTTCTCAAGCATTTATCCAGGTTCTGTACACTCTAGATGAATATAAAGCAAAATCATGCACAATATATAGGGCCTTTCACAGCTTCAGAATTTTCAAAAATGCTCCCAGTGAACAAATGGGGAAAGGCATTGACGTAGTGGAATGATGGCTAGACTGTTAATCCAGAGACCCAGGTAATGTTTTGGCTACTGGGGATTCAAATCTCACCATGCCAGATGGTGCAATTTGAAACTAACTTTGAAACAAAAGCTGAAATTAGGAGTCAAATGATGACCATTGCTGATTGTCAGGAAAAACCCATCTGGTGCATTCACATTCTTTAGGGAAGGAAAGTGCCATTCTTACCTGGTCTGGCCTTCATGTGTCAGAGACCCACAGCAATGTGGTTGACTCTTGACTGCCCTCTGGGCAAATAGAGATGAGAAATAAATGCTGACTTAGCTAGTGACACCCTCAACCCATAAATAAATTTAAAAAAACAAGAGCACTTTATAAGAACAGTCATTATTGAAGTGTAAAGAAATGTCAGTGCTAATCTGACATGGTTTGATGGAGGGAATTTCTGATTTGAAAACTGAGATGAGCTTACAAAGTATACATCTTTTCATAATAACCAGTTATCTTGATACCAGAACACACAGATGTCTAGCATTTAAAACAATTTTACACAGATAGCAAATCCAATACCAAAATCCACATTATAGAAAAGCTGGTGGTGATAGTTTCGTGTAATATTATCAACAAAATCTGATAAAATGAAGATTATGCTTTTTTTGTTCAACTTTTCGGTTTTATTGGTTGTTAGTTGCTTCTCCGTATTTCTAGCAAACTTCTCAAAAATATAGCATCCAATGGCTTTTCAGACAATTGTATAACTTCTTACATGACACTTGTTTGCTACAATTTATTTGGAATAATAAAGCATTAAATTAATAAATTATGTGAAGTCCTGCCAACAGAGACTGTTGGAAAAAATTCATATGGCAGATTAAATAGTTCAGCCGCAAAAGAACACCCAGTTTAACCCTTCTACTTACGAGTGCCCCATCAAAGATCAATCTCAGTGAAGATTCTCTGCCTTAGATTCCAATATGAATGTCCATGTGTAAAGTAACTGAATGGTCATAACTAAAACCAACTTTCTCTGCTTCAGGTGACTGTTTTTCAGTAATTTAGACTAAAAGAATATTTCTGTAATTTCTGTTATCTCATGGGCCTAAACCTTCCATCTTCAAAAAGTTAAAGATGGACCATAGGTGTCAGGACCCCGTAAAAGTTCTGACACTAGACATATATGGACATTTCCTGGGAGAGATAAACTTCTGATAGGATGATGGTCTGCTGATAGGTCTCTTCACAAGTTTCTCTTTTCAACCTCAAGGCAGAAACAACATACTAGATATACAAGACTTAACCTGGATGTTTATCCAAGAAATATTAGACAGTTTATTAATTGAAAATGTGTTGCTGGTTAAAGCACAGCAGGTCAGGCAGCATCCAAGGAACAGGAAATTCGACGTTTCGGGCCAGAGCCCTTCATCAGGAATGAGGAGAGGGTGTCAGGCAGGCTAAGATAGTGGGAGGGAGAGTTAAAGTATTGAGCCACGGGGTGGTTGGGTTGGTTGGTCCGGGCGTCCCAGAGGTGTTCCCTGAAGCGTTCTGCAAGTAGGCGGCCCGTCTCCCCATTATAGAGGAGGCCACATCGGGTGCAGCGGATGCAATAGATGACGTGTGTGGACGCCCGGACCAACCAACCCAACCACCCCGTGGCTCAACACTTTAACTCTCCCTCCCACTATCTTAGCCTGCCTGGCACACTCTCCTCATTCCTGATGAAGGGCTCTGGCCCGAAACGTCGAATTCCCTGTTCCTTGGATGCTGCCTGACCTGCTGTGCTTTAACCAGCAACACATTTTCAGCTCTGATCTCCAGCATCTGCAGACCTCACTTTTTACTCGAAGTTTATTAATTGATCCAACATCTGTTTAATTCAACTGAACAAGCCAACCATTCCCAACCATTTGGTTACCTCCACACCATGTAAGGCATATTCTGATATGCAAACCAGAGCATAAAATTTCCAAGACCAATCACCTGGACAGGCACATCCTCTTTAGTGTTTTCACTCTTTTGTTTTCAGATAGTCCTTCGACGTAACACCCGATGTCTCAGACACACTTTTCTTCCTCTTACTGCTTCTCACTGCACTTCTCTGTCTCTTCCTAACTAAAAGATGTACATGCTGAACTTACTTGTTGCTATGCTGTCCAATGTCAGAGTAGACTGTCTCCATATCTGGAGCTCATTTATTCATGAGATGTCTAAGAGGTACTAGCTGTCTTAGGCTCCTTTCAAGAGACCTTCCACTCAGTGCTTACAAATAGAAACATCTTGGCTCCGAGGTGATGATTCTGTCACTGGCTTAGCAGCTGAGCATAAATGACCATTTCGTTAGCTGTTAACAGTTGCATCCATTAGCACTCAAGGCTCCATCTATGTTCACAGCAGTTGCACCTTCAGAGATCCCAAACTCTTCAGCATCCCAATTGCTGCTGAAAAGCTTTTTAACACGCTCCAAAATGAGCTCAACGATGAGTCAATTGGAGGTATCTGGGTTTTCAGATTCTCCCTCATGTTGAAAATAGTGGCACATTCTGGAGATTTCAGGATCCAGTGTCAATTTGAGAGACACAATTTTCAAATTGTACCTAAACTCACCCCCATAGACAATTGAAAATCAGGCCATTGCCATTCTGTCATCTTTTGACTTCTGTGTTTTTTGAGGCCATCAATCAAAATCACAATTTTAACTCATATTTTACACAACCCATCTAATGGAGATCTCTCAAAGCACTTCACATGCAATAAATCACTTTGCCGCGCAGTCAATGTACCCTTGATACGATAAGCTGAAAACTGCTTAATGAATGATTTTCCTGGGTAGGTCTATCATAATATGTCAGCATCACATATTTGAGAAACCCAGATCAGTGTTGCCAGGCAAATGGATGAAAGATGCCAAGCCTGGGGTGAGGAGAATGGTAATGAAGTGTTGCGGGATTGAGTCGAAGGAACAGGGAGCCATAGGGGTGCTGCCCACACAGGATATGTTTGCAAAGTTGCTGGGAAGGCATGCAATTGAACTGCACATTTCCTTTTAACACAAGAAGGCAGCCCTTGTGCCAATACTTGTTTGAATCCAATGTGAAGACAGTGAGTATTAGAAATTTTGTGCATTGGCCCTCTGTCCCCTTTGTGCAGATAACCACAAAGGTGGATTGCTTATGTTTATGGGTGCTTAATTGCAGCAATCAGCACTAAGAAAATGTATTAAAAACACATGATTTTTAAACAATAGCTGCTGATAACTCCAGTTTTGGTGAATGCAGCTGTCTTCAGGTTTATATTTGAGCCAAACATTTAGGACTAATTTTATATTTCATTTTGACAGCAGGATACATCAGCCATTCATGATTTGTGTATTGAAATTTGCATAACTATTAACTGTTATATTCCTTATGATCCAGTCTGAACTCATGAAAATACCACTTCAGACACAAGAACTGTCTTAGAATAATATCCTTTAGTCTTTTCTATCGGAGAATGTCAGTCTACATCCATTCCATACTTCACAGCTGTCCTGTAACCACCTTATGACTAAATACATCCAATAAATGTTCTGTCTTCACTCATGCTGCTGATTTAAGACTACACATTTTCCAGGGCTATAACATTCCTCAATTACTCAGCTATAACTTGATTATTAGTGAGGATTTGGAGAAAATATTCGGCTTCTTTAAAGAAAAATCAACAATTTCTAGCTTCTAATTTCTTAGGAACTAAGTTGAACAGTTATACTGATTTAAAAGTTAAGACATTTATTAAAGCCTGAGTAATTTTCTGTCATGTCCTGGTTCAGCAGGTTATTTTTTCCAGCTGAGCTTAACTGGTTCTGCTTGTAAGAGAGAGAAGCCTCTTAAATTCATGTGTACCTCTGACATCTTCTAGGTAAAAACAATGACTGCAGATGCTGGAAACCAGATTCTGGATTAGTGGTGCTGGAAGAGCACAGCAGTTCAGGCAGCATTCGAGGAGCAGTAAAATCAACATCTTCTTCATCAGAAATAAAGGCAGAGAGACTGAAGGGTGGAGAGATAAGCTAGAGGAGGGTGGCGGTGGGGGGAAAGTAGCATAGAGTACAATAGGTGAGTTGGGGAGGGGATGAAGGTGATAAGTCAGGGAGGAGGGTGGAGTGGATAGGTGGAAAAGAAGATAGGCAGGTAGGACAAGTCATGGGGACAGTGCTGAGCTGGAAGTTTGGAACTAGGGTGAGGTGGGGGAAGGGGAAGTGAGGCAACTGTTGAAGTCCACATTGACGTCCTGGGGTTGAAGTGTTCCAAGGCAGAAGATGAGGCGTTCTTCCTCCAAGCTTCTGGTGGTGGTGAGGGAGTGGCAGTGAAGGAGGCCCAGGACCTGCATGTCCTCGGCAGAGTGGGAGGGGGAGTTGAAATGTTGGGCCACAGGGCGGTGTGATTGATTGGTGCAGGTGTCCCAGAGATGTTCCCTAAAGCGCTCTGCTAGGAGGCGTCCAGTCTCCCCAGTGTAGAGGAGACCGCATCGGGAGCAACAGATACAATAAATGATATTGGTGGATGTGCAGGTAAAACTTTGATGGAATTGGAAAGCTCTTTTAGGGCCTTGGATGGAGGTGAGGGAGGAGGTGTGGGCGCAGATTTTGCAATTCCTGTGGTGGCAGGGGAAGGTGTCAGGATGGGAGGGTGGGTTGTAGGGGGCGTGGACCTGACCAGGTAGTCACGGAGGGAACAGTCTTTGAGAAAGGTGGAAAGGGGTGGGGATGGAAATATATCCCTGATGGTGGGGTCATTTTGGAGGTGGCGGAAATGTCGGCGGATAATTTGGTTTATGCGAAGGTTGGTAGGGTGGAAGGTGAACACCAGGGGGGCATTCTGTCCTTGTTACGGTTGGAGGGGTGGGGTCAGGGGGCAGAGGTGCAGGATGTGGACGAGATGCATTGGAGGGCATTTTTAACCACGTGGGAAGGGAAATTGCGGTCTCTAAAGAAGGAGGCCATCTGGTGTGTTCTGTGGTGGAACTGGTCCTCCTGGGAGCAGATACGGCGGAGGCGGGGGAATTGGGAATACGGGATGGCATTTTTGCAAGAGGTAGGGTGGGAAGAGGTGTAATCCACGTAGCTGTGGGAGTCGTAAAAAATGGGTTTGTAAAATGGTGGGTTTGTAAAAAATGTCAGTGTCAAGTTGGTCATCATTAATGGAGATGGAGAGATCCAGGAAGGGGAGGGAGGTGTCAGAGATGGTCCAGGTAAATCTAAGGTTAGGGTGGAATGTGTTGGTGAAGTTGATGAATTGCTCAACCTCCTCGTGGGAGCGCCAATGCAGTCATCAATGTAGTGGAGAAAGAGGCGGGGAGTGGTGCCAGTGTAATTATGGAAGGTCAACTGTTCTACATAGTCATCAAAGAAACAGACATATCTGGGGCCCATACGTGTGCTCATGGCTACCCCTTTGGTCTGGAGGAAGTGGAGGACTCGAAGGAGAAATTGTTAAGGGTGAGGACCAGTTTGGCCAAATGAATGAGAGTGTCGGTGGAAGGGTACTGTTGGGGATGTCGGGAGAGGATTAAAACGGAGGGTTTTGATGCCCTGGTCATGGCGGATGGAGGTGTAGAGGGATTGGATATCCATGGTCAAGATGAGGCGTTGGGGGCCGGGGAAGTGGAAGTCTTGGAGGAGGTGGAGGGCGTGGGTGATGTCTCGAACATATGTGGGGAGTTCCTGGACTAGGAGAAATAGGACAGTGCCGAGGCAGGTAAAAATGAGTTCAGTGGGGCAGGAGCATGCTGAGACAATGGGTCGGCCAAAGTGGTCAGGCTTGTGGATCTTGGCAGGAGGTAGAACCGGGCAGTGCGGGGTTCCCGGACTATGAGGTTGGAAACTGTGGGTGGGAGATCTCCTGAGGTGATGAGGTTCTGTACGGTCTGGGAGATGATGGTTTGGTGATGGGGGCAGAGGGGAGGGGGTCGGGGGGGTCATGGTCGAGGGGGTGATAGGAAGAGGTGTCCTCGAGTTGGCATTTGGCTTCAGCGGTGTAGAGGTCAGTGCGCCAGACTACCACTGCGCCCTCTTTATCTGCTGGCTTGATGGTTAGGTCAGAATTGGAGCAGAGGGAGTGGAGGGCTGTGCATTGTGAGGGTGAGAGGTTGGAGTGGGGGAGGGGGGTAGTCAGGTTGAGGCGGTTAATGTCAGGGCGGCAGTTGGAAATGAAGAGGTCGAGGGCAGTAATAGGCCAGCGCGGGGTGTCCAGGTGGATGCAGTGTGTTGGAGGTGGGCGAAGGGTTCCTCAGAAGGTGGACAGGAGTGCTGATTGTGAAAGTAAGCTCGGAGGCGGGAGGCAATGGAAGAAGTGTTCAACGTCAAGGTGTGTATTAAATGCATTGATGCATGAACGGAGGGGGATGAAGGTGAGGCCTTTGCTGAGGACTGATTGTTCATCTTCAGTAATGGGGAGGTCTGGAGGGAGGGTGAAAATTCATAGGTCTGGGAGTTTGAAGCCGGTGTGGGTGTGGAGCTGGAACCAGCAACTGGAGTGGGTGTGGTGGTGGGGGGAATGGGGGTGGAGTATGAGCAGGGGTGGTGTTCCCCTCAGGTTTCTGGGGGGCGGGATTAGCGACATTGGGATCTGTGAGGGAGGTGACAGCAGAATGCAGGTGAGTGGCATTGATGGGGGCGGAAGTGATGGCAAACATGACAGTGGGGGGGTGGAAGTCACTGAGTGTGTGACATCAGCGATGATGTGAGGGGCAGACGTGATGTCACCTGTGATGCATGAGGAATTGTGAGGGGCGGAAGTGGCTGTGGGAGTGGCCATGATGAGTGCAGAAGTGACATCATCAATCAACGTAGGGGTGGCAGCTACACCAGCCGCATGGCTAATGGTGTCTAGGCAGTTCCAGAGTCTGGGGGAATCTACTGGAATGTTTGAGGAGCACTGGTTATGGTGGTGAGTAGATGAAAGTTTGTTGTACTTACAGTTTTTGATGTTTGAGATGGAGTTGAAATACTGTTTGTTGAGAGTATGAATTCTCCTGAGGATGTAGTACAGAGTGGGTCCTTTGCAATTCTGAGAGAGTGTAGCCCTCAGCTGAGACAAGGCTGACTGTAGAGAGGTTAGATGCTGGCACATTGCTGCAAGCATGGAGCGGAGGATCTTGAGGGAGAACCATTGCTGGTGTTTTTGAATCTGTAGTCTGTACTGTTTGGGTCCGAACTCTGCTGGTTTAAAGGTGGTCCGGAGTCAGTATGGGATGAGTTGGTTACGGAGGCAGGCTCTGAGGAAGCAAATGTGACTGTGGTAGCGAGTTTGTTTCAGGGCATGGTTGAAGAGCTTCAGGGCAGAGGAAATGACCTGGGAGTTGCAGTGGGAGATGGACTCCCTGAGATTCTTGTAGAGAGAGGAGAAAAACTTTTCAAGGCAGGCATCCTTGCAAGAAGATTCGCAGGAGAGTTAAAATCAACTAGGTAAAATCAATGACTGCAGATGCTGGAAACCAGATTCTGGATTAGTGGTGCTAGAAGAGCACAGAAGTTCAGACAGTATCCGAGGATCTGGATTAGTGGTGCTGGAATTGCACAGCAGTTCAGGCAGTATCCGAGGATCTGGATTAGTAGTGCTGGAAGAGCACCTATATCCTTAACAATTTCTTCTTCGAATCCTCCCACTTCCTCCAGACCAAAGGGGTAGCCATGGGCACACGTATGGGCCCCAGCTATGCCTGTCTCTTTGTTGGCTACGTAGAACAGTCGATCTTCCATAATTACACCGGCACCACACTCCACCTCTTTCTCCACTGCATTGGCGCCACCTCGTGCTCCCGCGAGGAGGTTGAGCAATTCATCAACTTCACCAACACATTCCACCCTAACCTTAGATTTACCTGGACCATCTCTGACACCTCCCTCCCCTTCCTGGATCTCTCCATCTCCATTAATGACAACCGACTTGACAATGACATTTTTTACAAACCCACCATTTTACAAACCCATTTTTTAATGACTCCCACAGCTACGTGGATTACACCTCTTCCCACCCTACCTGTTGCAAAAATGCCATCCCGTATTCCCAATTCCCCCACCTCCGCCATATCTGCTCCCAGGAGGACCAGTTCCACCACAGAACACACCAGATGGCCTCCTTCTTTAGAGACCACAATTTCCCTTCCCACATGGTTGAAGATGCCCTCCAACGCATCTCGTCCACATCCTGCACCTCCGCCCTCAGACCCCACCCCTCCAACCGTAATAAGGACAGAACTCCCCTGGTGCTCACCTTCCACCCTACCAACCTTCGCATAAACCAAATCATCCGCCGACATTTCCACCACCTCCAAAATGACCCCACCACCAGGGATATATTTCCATCCCCACCCCTTTCCACCTTTCTCAAAGACCGTTCCCTCCGTGACTACCTGGTCAGGTCCACGCCCCCTACAACCCACCCTCCCATCCTGACACCTTCCCCTGCCACCGCAGGAATTACAAAATCTGCGCCCACACCTCCTCCCTCACCTCCATCCAAGGCCCTAAAAGAGCTTTCCAATTCCATCAAAGTTTTACCTGCACATCCACCAATATCATTTATTGTATCTTTTGCTCCTGATGCTGTCTCCTCTACATTGGGGAGACTGGACGCCTCCTAGCAGAGCGCTTTAGGGAACATCTCTGGGACACCTGCACCAATCAATCACACCGCCCTGTGGCCCAACATTCCAACTCCCCCTCCCACTCTGCCGAGGACATACAGGTCCTGGGCCTCTTTCACCGCCGCTCCCTCAACACCACCAGAAGCCTGGAGGAAGAACACCTCATCTTCTGCCTTGGAACACTTCAATCCCAGGGCATCAATGTGGACTTCAAAGTTTCCTCATTTCCCCTTCCCCCACCTCACCCTAGTTCCAAACTTCCAGCTCAGCACTGTCCCCATGACTTGTCCTACCTGCCTATCTTCTTTTCCACCTATCCACTCCACCCTCCTCCCTGACCTATCACCTTCATCCCCTCCCTCACTCACCTATTGTACTCTATGCTACTCTTTCCCCACCACCACCCTCCTCTAGCTTATTTCTCCACCCTTCAGGCTCTCTGCCTTTATTCCTGATGAAGGGCTTTTGCCTGAAACATCGGTTTTACTGCTCCTCGGATGCTGCCTGAACTGCTGTGCTCCTCTGACATCTTCTGTCAGGATTCCATGTTTAACCAATCAAAAACAAAACAGCTGTCATTGTAGGCTAAAGAGAATCTTCCCTCCATAATCTGACAGACTCTCCGTTAAAGAGGATTGTCCAATATAGCAATCTCCTAGGTATTATTTTCACTAAAACCAAATACTTTCTTCTGATGGAATCAAGATCTTCAATCCAGCTTGGTGTTTTTTTTTCTGTAATTAGCTGACATGCAATCTGTACGTCTGTCTCTTTAAAGTTTATGAATGCAAAGACATGAGTTTATACACTACACAACAAAGCATTGGGGCAGACAATTTCGCATCTGAAATTTACACATTAAATACTTTGTGCCTAAATTTAACATTAGCTGAACATCAGATGCAATATTGATTTTTGATGGGTAAAAGCTAAATGTCACCATCCATGTGTTTAGAACAGATGTCAATGTGTCCCAGAAAACCAAAATCAAATGTAAACTAAGAATGCCTTGCATATTTCAAGGCACGTTTAAGACTGAGGGTTTCTCAAAGCACTTTGCAACCAACGAATTGCTCTTCTAAGTGTTGTCACTGTCGTGATGTAGGATTCATTATGCAATAATACTCAGACATTCTATTTCTTCCGATATTACTCGAGGGATAAGTATTAGTCGGAACTCTCCTGTACTTGTCAAAAGTAAAAACGGACATTTTTGATTAACCTGAAAAGGGAAATGGAGCCTTGATTTAAGAGGACATTGGAAAACCAGCAGCTTCAATAATATAGCATTCATTTGGCACAGCATTGAATCCTTGATTATATAATGTGCAATGCTATTGTTAATACTTTCTGGACTGTATTTTACTTTTGTCTTTTTTATAATTTGAGCATTTTTCCACTGATGCTGCGTGATAGCAAGAGCTAGGCAACCATGAGAGGACAAAATCTAGATATAATATTGTTTCTGAAACAATCTGAATTGAGTTCTGTGTTTTTTTTTGGAAATGCAGGCAGCTCAAATGTCTAATAAAACAAGCCTCTAAATAATTGTGAAGTAGGAGGTCATCTTCAAATTACATGCATTGTAGCTATGAGCTGTTAGTTCAAGTGATCAAACTGTATCTCAGAATATTAGAGCAAAGCTCCACTTTAGGTTACAGATAAGACATCAGTGTACTGATAGTTTTTTATGTTCTGCATGATTGATCCTGTAAAAGAGATTGATTTTTGCCAAATGCATCAAAGTCCAAATTCAATACTAAAGCCATTAAATTGGTTTTTCCTCTGAAAATCTCTTCATTGTAATAATATTTTACAATGCAACAAATTTAATAGCATTCGAATGTGTTCCAGGTGCAACCTTAGATGATCCCGTTCTGCTACTAAAATGTTGTGAAATGATATTAAGTATACATTGCTGCGACGAGAATAGCCCATCCATTCATAATTGGATTCACAGAAATGATTCTTTCAAGTATATTGATACATTAGTTTTGACTGGGATATTCAAAAGTTCAAATATGAATCTATTGGTCAATTTTTAACATTGAAATTATTTAATCATCTTTCCACCCCTGCTCCCTTCCCTGACTCATTGCCCTGATCTCTTTGTCAATGCTATACCAGTGTGGTCTATTACAGAGAAAGATGGGCATCTTTCTGTTTAACTAGAGAAGTCTTGTTATCCCTGCAAATGTTTATCAGTTAATGCTCTACTTATGACACAGACTGTTAAAAAGCACACTGGCCTCAGGATTATCTCCTACCAGCTCATCCTTTACTCTAACCAAGTGCCTATGACACCATCATAGTGGCTGATATGCACTCACTCGAGTATCAATGCTTTCAGGCCTTTTGGAAACATCACCATTTATCCCTCAAGTCTTTGCCCTCATGCTATTATTGCTATGCATTTATTTATATGTTTACATTTGCCTCGACTTTGACCTTGTAAATTCAGGCCAATGAGGAGCTTCACTATTTTAACTATTTGTTTGTTTTGTAAAAGGTGGTTGATGTGGATTGTTATCCTGATAGTCTGTGGTCCATAGTTCTCCCCTGACTCTTAGTGCCTTTACCCTCTTGGATCTTTTTCATGGAGAACTTTGGTTTCTATGTCTATTATTTATGGTTATTGGTATGGTCCCTGACATGGCCTAACTCCATTGCCACTGTGTCTTTATGCTTTGTTTTTCTTCTCTTGTTGGTATTGTCCATGGAGTTCTGTGCATCACATATTCAATTTGTGATGCACACAACTCCCATTTGTGTCTGTGGAGTTTGTCCCTTATTCTATCTATTGATCTGTGCTGAAGTATGTAGATTTATACCTTAATTTTGTTTTTGAAGATGTTATTCTTTCTCCTTCCCCATCAGTGATTTGAATTATAGGGATAACTAGCGTGTTTACTTCTGTGATTATTTTACCTGAAAATACCTTCTTATTTTATATGATACCCTTTATTGTTGTTGGGACATTTTAATTTGGCATTTGAACAGTTCAGTTCAAATTGTTCATTCCTGATCACCTGAACCATAATGGCAGATTTGAATTCCGGATAGATAGTTGTTCACTATGCTTTGTGTAAACTGACTGAATTCAATTGCAAGCTTTTCCATTGTCTGCCTATCACTATACATTTCTCAAGTCATGTAGATGATTCCTTTTGCTTTTTCTTTGTTTGGAATTCTTCTCAAACTTTGCACTTGGAATCGGAACTCTCTTCAGTTTTGATAGCAATGGGAAACATTTCAACTAAACCTTGATAGCCACAGCTTTCTATCGCATTGACTTTGTTTTTTTTTATGCCAGTGGAACTAACCTAAGGAGATAGCGCTTTTTGTTTAGATTCCATTAGGAATCCAGCAAAATTGCCTACCTGTATTTTGTTTCAATCTTGGGACAGACTAAGCAAAGACATGCCAGAGAATTCCTAGAGGCCTGGCACTCCAACCACAATGCTATAAACAAGCACATAGTTCTAGATACCATTTATCAACCCCTCAGAAAACGAACAGGAAATGACATCACCACAAACCCCAGGAACCCCATCCAGGACAAACATATAAATAGAAAGCAGGAGACAACAGCTTCGCTTCACTTGGAGGTCCCCACTGATGATGTTACCTAGCCAGGTAATGAAACGTCTGGATATCAAACCTACAGCTCATTGAGCAAACCTACACCCTAAACCTCAACCTGAGCTACTAATCTTCACAAACCTTTGTTTCAATTTTCGTTGTTTAACCATTTCCGTCATTTGAATGAGATTGTGATGAATATATACCCATTCAGCAGTGAACGTTCTTTTGGTTCTGAAATATGTGTAGGTTTTCTAGTAGTTGCGCTCTCCCATGTTGGAGACTCATTTGTAGTGTGGCTTCAATATAGAACAATGCCCCTTGGAATGTGGTTGAACTTCTGTCTGCTGTAAGCAGAGTTATGTCAACCAAGGCTAGCTATCTGATAAGATTGTGATACTTGTTCCTGTATTTACCGTGAACTTTGTGAGATGCCAACTGACTTAAATGTCAGCATGCCAAAATGTTTGGATTTGTTCACTGATTTTTCCTCAGGAAATCTTTGGGTTTATCTCCTGCTAAACATTCTCCCTAAGTTATCTCTTTGCAAAGGTATTTTGCTTTTCTGTGCCTCCATCCTTCTCCAGCACACTTCCTGAAAGAAACTTACTTCTTTACAGTAAAAGTACTTTTTAAAAAATCTGTTGCAGTTCAATATCAGGAGGTTTCTTTGTTCAGCAGCATGAGCAAAGATTTTTATTGTGTTGTGGCTGTTCCACCCACTGCATTAGCTATCTGTTGTATCTTTTGTTGTTCTGTAAAGGTGAATAGATTCCAGAGATCTCTTGTACCAAATTTCATTTTCTCATCTTAAAATTGATCTTAATTGCTTCCAGACTTCTGGTATGCTCACCATTGGAATAGTTTTCTCTAAATTTTGTTCATTTTAGAACTAAAATCAATCTGACAAAAACTGACAATAAATCGGTCTGTTGTGAATTCTGTCTTTAATTCACCAAAATTGCATCTCTTCAGTAGTGTGTAGAAATCATTAATTAAAACATGTAAGGTTGACCCTACATGTTAACTCTTTTGTTAAATCTCACTCTGCTAAGAATAGTATCCTTAGGGAATGAGTGCATATCAACGTTTGAATCAATTAGCTCATAGTAAGTGTTCTATATGAGTCTGAAAGGGTTCATAATTGTATAGTGCTGTAAGTCCCACCAAAATGGTGATGTCATCAGAACTTGGAAAATCCTGTGGTTGACATAATTATTACAGACTTCTAATAACGTTCTCAATTTAACTAATGCTTAATTTATGTCTTGGCAAGCAATAATAGCTTCTGTGATTTTTCTATTAAGTACAGAAGTATATTTACGAATTCAATCTTTCACTTGGGGTCTGGGCTATAAACCATTTTAGACCTCAAATTGTTTCTCTTCTAGATGTTCAATTTTGTGTTCTATTCGGCCTATCTCTCGCGGCAAATTTGCCAGATAATAATATTTCTAATTTTGTTAGGTACCTCATGTACTTTGGTATTTCAATTCATGTTACAAAGAAATCTTCAGTTTTGGCAGTTCTGTTGCCATTTGCTCCTCTTCCAGAAGGTTTTCCCACTTTTCACAGCTGTAATGAAAGTTTTCCTGTACCTCAGAGCCTCACTATGACTCCATTGACAGCTTCTTGACTCCTACGAAGATTTCTGGGTCAACTAGAATAATGTATGACTTTAAATTGCCCAATGCTAATCTTCTTTAAGAGCCCTGGCTGGCAATTTTCCTGGCTCTTCCCTCTCGCATGATATGGTTTCTATCATGTTGTCCATTTAATTTTGTTTTCTAATGGTATCGACATGCTATGGTGACATTACCAGGGGGCTGAGAAATTATTTATTAAAATTACATCCCTTTCAGCCTGAGTTACTGTGCGGTTTAAGGTTTCTCCTTTTGCAAAAAGGATTTTTTTAATTAAATAGCTAATCATCAATGTTGGCCAGCTGACTGGCAGAACCTGACATGGAGAATCACTGCTGTCATCTGCCCAATTGTCTCTGCTTTGAAGCTGAAGAAGATGATCTTCCCTTCCTGTGCCTTTTCTGTTCAATCAGAAATGCTTTTCTTTTTAAACGTTGTTCTCTGAAGTAGTCTTTAATGCTAAATGTTGCCAAGAGGTTTGTAGGGTTCGCTGTCATCAACAATCAACAGTATCTGTTTCTTTTGTTGTCTGCTGGGTCATCAGTGTTTTTTTTACCGGATCGCTTCACTGAAGACTAGATGTGTTATTTCTGATCAGTGCTACTGAGTCATGACAGGGGCCTAACTTTGTCAGCGTTCTGCTGCTAACTGCATTACTGAACATTCTAGAATGCGAGCATGTTGTGTTAATGGGATTCTTCAAGTCCAAATAGTCCAGCATGAATTAGGATAGTTACATTTCTGGTCTAACTTGAAGTGTTTTGTTTCATAAACATAATCAAGTTTACTGCATTACAGCAACTATTCACAGATTGTATGAATACAACCAATATTTCTATTGAGCACCAAGTCTGCTTCCTGTATATTCCTATTTTGTTCTGACCAAGACCCATGACATTGTGACACTGAGAAGTGCTTATTGCATTCAATCAAGTGCCATTAATTCTTTCAGACACAAACACAACATAAACCATGAACAAATTAATTCTAGCTTTGATATGCGCTCCTTCCCTCAAGGACATGCATTTACACTTGAAAGTCTTATTGAAACTGACCATTATACACCCATTGCCTTGTTTTTCCATAGGACAACCTCTGACCAGTGATGTTGCATGCCCAATCTGAGATCACTAACCCAGTCACAGCCTTTACTAAGTCTGAATGGGAAGGAGATTGATCAGTGTTTCATGATGTCAACTTGTAGGGATGAGCCTGTGGACAAATCCAGCAGTCCAACATCTAAGACTCTTTAACTGCTATTAATTCAGAAGCAGCTGTTCACAATGTATGGTCATCTTTACGCTTGATGCGTTCTTGTGGTGCAGTGATAGTGTCCCTTCCTACCTCTGAGCTGTGAGGCCTGGGTTTAAGTCCCACTGTTCCAGAGATACATCTCTGTAATAACATCTCTGATCAGGTCCTGGGTTGGATTCGAGTTCTGTTTGCTCTAGAGGTGTCATAGCATATCTGAGCAGATTGATTAAAAACAATTACTTACCTACACAGTACCACACAGGTCAGCACTACAGTATGCTTCCAACAAGCTGTAATCAATTTTCAGTTCAAGCTGTTGTTCATTTTCCTGTATGTGGTCTATATTATCTTCTAGCTATAAATGTCCTTGCAGGATGTCTGAATTGACCATTTTGCTGAATTGAATCTTGGTTGCCAAGTCAGTATCAGCAGAAATGACTTATTACCCATTCCTAATTACCCTTGGGGAGCTGCTGATGATTTGCTGCACGTATGGTACTGTATGTACACCCAAAGGCTGGTGAGGGACAGAGTTGCAGGATTTTGACCCAGCGATGGTGAAGGAACAGTGACCTATTTCCAAATCAGGATGGAGGGGAATTTAACAATAATGATGGATCCCCTGAAAAACTGATGTTCACATACATAGGATACATCAACTGTCACTAAGGCTTACCAATGCCAAACTATTCATGAGAAGGGGTGCGCATATGGTGGAAAAAGCAAGACAAAAAGCATGCTAGAAATATCTGAAAACACTTGCCTTACCAAACAGTTGACACATTACCAAACAGTATTTGATAACTCTTGCTCCGAGCAATCCTTGTCGTCAAGTTTACAAGGCCAAAGGTTGAAATGGGCCTGAAATAACTTCTGCCCAATATCAAAAACCAAACAGTAATATTTTACAGAATCTCTTCAGAGCGGAAAGCATTAATGCGACCCATTGAATCTGCACTGACCCTCCGCAGAGCGTCCCACCCAGATTCATCCTCTCTTCTTTCCTATCCTGCCACTTTAGTCATGTGTTACTTCTCCTGAACTTTTGGGTCTAATGCCGGTTTGCTCACAGGAACAGGACAAAACCCAGAGGTTGGTATCCTTGCATTCCTGCTTTTTAATTTAGCATCTGACCCCTGACACTTTCTCAGCAAAACCTTGTCCGCAGTTCTACTTATGTTATTTATTCCAGCATAGTCTACAACAACTGGATTTACTTTCTCTTATTCCAAGATCCTCTCCAGTTTCCCTGTGATACTCTTACCCTAGGGCATCTAGACAAGTTCTTGAATGAGGAAGAAGATAGTGGGGTGAACTCCTCTTAACAGGAGGCTACATCCATCCAGGGTGGTCAGGAAGCAATTTTTCGATCTGAACGTCAGCAATGTTTCTCAATTAGCTCCACTTGACTTCAGTACTGAAATCTGCCAGCCGCTGCAGCCACAACTGTAGTCTCTGAGCAGATCAAGATCACTTCAGCAATGCCTGAGAAGGCGCCAAAGCCCAGGAATCCATTTATTGGATCTGGCTCTGTTTAAACCTGCAGCGAGTGTGGGATGAGTGGGAAGAGCAATGTAAGCGGGAGGATCAGCTGTGAGCCACCCTGCTGCTGCTGCTGCTAGCTGATGTCCAATGATGGTGAGTCTCTTATCTTCCATTGAGATGTGGAAATTGAGCTGTAGGTGATCTTCCCCTTTCTTGAATACACAGACCAAGAATTACAATTGACACTATCTCACAGTCCAATACATTTATTGAGAGTTTTAAACAAAACAATTCTGAACAAATCACATGGTGATTCTTCGGGTTATCAATCTGAATTAACTGCAGGTCACTCAGATGTGCACTCCCCATGTCTCTGTCTCTGTCTCACATGCTTCCAGGTGTTGTTGACTGTCTACAGTTCTTCCTCTTTTCTGCTCATTTCGATTCTAGTGATGATCTGCAGATCCTTCTCTTTGCTGTTCAGGTGCTTGTGACTATCTCAGAGTCCACTTCTCCTTCGTCTGCAGGCACATGTTTTGAAGACATGCGAACAGCTAATTCATTGTGACCTCTGGGAAACTGAAGGAATGGGTCTCCCACATCGCTTGCATTTTTATTTTAATAAAACATTACTGCTTTTTTTTCCACTGCGCTCTTAGCTATGGAGAATCTGAATGATAGGCAGCAAGCTATCTGCTTCAGAAGGCTGTAAGTACAGAGTGTAATGGGGAGAAGGGAGAGAGATAGTGAGAGGAAGAGCAGAGGATCTTCCAATTGGGACAGAAAATTCCTGATTGCATACAGTGGGTAAGAGAGTGGATGGTGGTCGGGATGGGTCTGTCTGAAAGTAGCAGAGAGATCAAAGGAGGAGTAGCAGGTGATATTAGGTTGCCTGTTGGGTCCAGAAAAAGCACCCTTACTTCTGAGCTAACTGGCAGCGATCTAAGAGCTTCCACTATATAGATTGTATGATATTATTCTTTTTTATCCTGATTAGGTTTCCTTAGTTCTGGGAAACTGAGTCAAAATATATTTAAAAATAGAATGACTCTTAAAGTGAGAGAAAGTATTCTCATTATATGATTTAAATAAGTAATACACTTCCTGTGAGTGAATGTTTCACCTCTGTGAAAATGAGATGACTGGATGTTCATAGGTTGGGGTTCTGGATCAATTTATTGCATTGTAATCTCCAACTTGAACCCAACTGAACCATTTTTGGAATTAAAGTTTCAAACTGAAGTGATGTAACTATGTAGCTAGTCCTACAAATCCCTTTCAAGTACAATTCTCTGCATCAAATGCAAATTGTAAAGAAATTAAAAGTCAGAAATTAGTGGGGACTTGCCTGCCCAACACACAATATTTAAAAATTATGCTTCCTTTATTTTTTTCTTCATTTTTATAGAACTTTGTCCTACCAATAAAAAAATAAAATTTTCTATTTATATTACTTATCTATAAGACATAGGAGCAGAAATTCAGCATACCAAGTCTAATCCACCATTCAATTATGGCTAATAAGTTTTTCAACCCCATTCTCCAACTTTCTCCCCATAACTCTTGATCCCCTTGATACTTAAGCACCTATCTATCTCAGTCTTAAATGTACTCAATGATCTGGCCTCCCCAGCCTTCAGTAGCAATGAATTCCATAGATTGATCACACTCTGGCCAAAGATGTTTCTTTTTATTGTCATTCTAAAAGGTACACTCTTTCCACTCGGGAATTATTTTTTTTTACTTTACACTGGTGAAAAATTGGTGATCGAGGGTTGACTGCCTCTTATAAACTTTGCCTGACTTTTCTTTTCCGATGACCATCAGAACCATCTCAAAAAGCTGCCCACAATCTGCAACAAGTGAATCTGGTTGCTGTTGTACTGATTGGGGCATGCATTTTGCCCAGACTCCATTCTTTCCTTCGTATAGTGTCAGAAGGTCTTTAATAAGCTTGTAACTGAAAGAATCAGGCAATGGGACCCTTAGTTCAACATTTAATATGAAGTTCACAGCTGGCATCAGAAGTAGACTTCCTGGCTAAGCACAATACATTTTTTTAAGAATGTTTGTGCATCCTGGTTATACTGTGCAATTCTTTTATTGTATTAATGTCAGTGTAAACCAATTTTAGACGAACTTTAAGATAACATAGCTAATGTAGACCCTGGATTTGTTAGTTAATATATTCCCAATTCAAGCCAGCATAAACCTCATAGAATAATAGATTAGTGATAGAAATAACTCAAAATAATTTCCCTCAAATATGTAAACATGGAATTAGCTGATTAATCTATGCTTTGGTAATTGGAAGATGATGTTAGCTAGAGAAGTGAAGATATATATTAAATCCTCGTATGAAATAGAAATATTATGCTTAAAAGTTTATTCTTCATGTCATCGCTGAGAAGGTCTATACTTGTTATCCATCATCAATTGGCTATGACCTGAATGGCTTACTGGCCTGTTCAGGACATATCCAAGTCAACCACTTGAGTATGCAGTCACATTAGGCTGGGCACGAGGATACAGAAATGAGAGGCCTAATGACTTCCATAACATAACAACTCTGTAATTCTGAGCCCAGAACCTTAAATTTGGAGCTGAGTCATTCATAGATAATTTCAAGAAGTATTTCTTCACACAAAGTGTAGTGAAAATTAGGAAGTGACTTGTGCTAAACTGTTATTGAGGTTGGATAAATTGAATGTTGCAAAACTAAGATTGTTAATAATTTTGCCTTAAAAAATACTAAGCGATATTAAATCAGAGCAGCAAAATGAAGTTATTCTTTTTTTTGGAATCATGCAGCAACCAAAAGCAATTGAATCATATGTTATTGTTCTCACATTCCTACTACAATTTATTTTAATAAATGACTGTTGTTGTGGCCTGCCAAGAGGATGTTAAAAATGAGTGGTATCAGTCATCTTTCCTTGCCACGTCATGACAAATTGGCTTATTTGTATGGTGGTTAATTCCTTTGCTGACAAAGGGAAGACATGTAGAGAAGACAAAGATCTGAATCCTCGTGCTGAAGGACACTTGAATCTCCATGCCCCATCTTTGCTGAAATATCAATATCTTTATGTAAGTTCAATTTTGAATTTGCATGGAGCTTTATGACAGGCACATTATGAGACTGCAGAGGAGCGACAATTGATATGTCTGTTAATTTTTAGAAAAATAGGAAGCAAGCGTTTCTTTCTGCCAGCAATGACTGGTTCTATGGAACTGTATTCTGAGAAATTACAACATCAAATCACGGACTAAGCATATTTTATTCAAATAAATTACGGCGGATGTTGGGCCTTTATTTAAAGCTCAGGCAATAAATGGGAATTAATTGATTTGCTGAAAGATTTGGATGGAGTGGGTGGGAGGGGGAGAGTAAGAACACTGGCATGGACCCATTGGGCTGCAGGTTTTTCTTTGGCTTCATGTTTTTGTACTATAAATTATAGGTAATCAGATCTAATTGCAAAATTTATTTGGCTGGAAGACCCTTTTTCAAATGATAAGTGTGAACCATTCAGATGCCTTTATTTACTATGCAATGTTCTATGTAATACAATGCAATGCTCATAATAGAAATGAGCACGTAAAGAGTCTTCCATCAATGTACTTAAAAAATGTGTTTTCTTAGTGCTTACTTCACACGACCGATTCTGTACATCCTTTGTGTGATATTTGATAATGACATGTGTAAGTGAATGATTAGTAATTCAGTTCCTCATTGCTCACTGATAATCCATCTCTCACCCATCAGAAAAAGATGAAGAATAATTTTATGGATTCTTAAAAATAGATTTTTATCATTTATTTATGTATGTGTGTATGCATATCATACCATGGTTTAAATATTTGGTACAGAGAAATGCACTCCATAAATATGCCACGAGTTCAGATCCAAGCCTGTTGTTTACTCTAGAAGGTGTTTCAATGTGTTCCTCTCCACAGATAGGATGTTAGTGTTTCATATGATTGATGTACCGAGAAACCACTAAATGGTGTCTCTCTGTTCCTGTGTGGAGTATTCTGACCCGTCAATGTGCCGAGAGGCAGTGCATTGCCGAATGATGAGCAGTGGAGCAAAGGTTATTATTAGAGTTAATGAAATGTAATTTATCATTACGGATGTAGTCTTCATTAAAAACCATTTTAGTATGTATATTTCTCACATGAATATTGTGACAGAGACTATTTCGTTTGCACACCTCCAGAAAATTCTTTAACAGCTTCTTAGCCATTGAATCATATAACTGTTACAATAAAGAAATGATTTGGAGATGCCGGTGTTGGACTGGGGTGTACAAAGTTAAAAAGCACACAACACCAGGTTATAGTCTAACAGGTTTAATTGGAAGCTAGTGTGCTTCCAATCAAACCTGTTGGACTATAACCTGGTATTGTGTGCTTTTTAACAATAAAGAAAGTTTTAGTGGCACAGTTCTATTTAAAAGCAATAATGTATTTGCAGGTAAAGAACATATCACATCATGCAATTTTTACACAGAGGGCTCTTGTGGTGCAGTAGTAGGGTCCTTACCTCTGGACAAGGAGGCCTGAGTTCAATTCCTACCTCTTCCAGAGGTGTGTAATAATATCTCTCATCATTAATGAAAAAAAAATAGCATGAGGCTTTTGTAGCACATTAGTAATGCCCCTACCTTTGATTAAGTTCATGAGAAAAAACTTGGAAAACATAGAGTCTGGCCACTGCTGATAGATATTTCTGAGAATTGTTTGATAATTCGGTAAATGAATGAATGGATATTCCAAAGCTGCAGAATTTACTTTTAAAATGGGATTTTGTAATGTCATGGTAATGTCACTACCTCTGGTCCAGGTGATCCAGGTTGAACTCCCATCTGCTTCAGAGGCCTGTCGTAACATTTCTGAAGTCACTGATTAGAAATTACCTAAGAGGGTTTGAGGTGCAATGATAGAGTCCTGCTGAACTGTGTCTCTGTAAATAGTTATATTTTAGTTAGACTGCACTAGTGTGGTTTCTAGCGCTCATCTTTCCAAGTTGTGATGAGAAGTACACCTCATTACTACCATGCCTGCCTGTCATTGATACTAAGTGTCATGCTTACCGTAAGAGCTGCCATTTTAGGATGGCTTGCTGCAGCAGCAGAAGACTTCCATCTGCAGGACAGTAACTTAAAATCAGACCTCTTCAATCTGAAGAACAGGGGCAAGTGGATTTCTCATATACAGACACTATGTTTAATGGAAGAGATATAAAATGTGGGCGGCACGGTGGCACAGTGGTTAGCACTGCTGCCTCACAGCGCCTGTAGACCCGGGTTCAATTCCCGACTCAGGCGACTGACTGTGTGGAGTTTGCACGTTCTCCCCGTGTCTGCGTGGGTTTCCTCCGGGTGCTCCGGTTTCCTCCCACAGTCCAAAGATGTGCGGGTCAGGTGAATTGGCCAAGCTAAATTGCCCGTAGTGTTAGGTGGGGGGTAAATGTGGGGGTATGGGTGGGTTGCGCTTCGGCGGGTCGGTGTGGACTTGTTGGGCCGAAGGGCCTGTTTCCACACTGTAAGTCTAATCTAAGAACCAAAATTTAAACTGGACGCAGCATAAGGTTGTCATTCTTTCTGAGACCACACCACAGTTGAAACCAAACTTTCTCCAATAATCCTCTATACAACTTCTTGGCAAAAGGGATATATCCACAAGGTCCCAAGCACAATGCTTACTATGTTTTGATGTAAAACTTGTGAGGCTTTGAATTTTCTCATCTGCCAGATGCAGAACAAACTCAAGTTGACTGAATAAAATGTGATTCAGTCTTCCTCAAAGAAAACCCACCCTTAGAATTGCAGGAGGATATTGTAAACCATTCCTTTCTCTTGGTGGAGAGGCTAGGTAAAGTGGAAGAAAGCTCACAAAGTTGGAAGGCAACCAGCTTCATGATGAAATGCTAGAGCTTAATTCACTTTCAGGAAAAAGTAGAGGAGAATGGAGATGGCACCAATTTGACTGGAGAAGATCCTGCATTTTTTTTGGTCTTTGAAGAGAGCACAGATTTTGTCAATGTTTGCCCTGATGTTGTAGTTGAAGACAATCATCATATTAGAATCATAGAGTCAGAGAGATGTACAGCACAGAAACAGACCCTTCGATCCAACTTGGCCGCCAACCAGATATCCCAACCCAATCTAGTCCCACCTGCCAGCACCCAACCCATATCCTTCCAAACCCATCCTTTTCATATACCCATCTAGATGCCTTTTAAATGTTGCAATTGTACTAGCCTCCACTACTTTCTCTGGCAGCTCATTCCAGACACATATCACCTTCTCTGTGAAAACATTGCCCCTTAGGTCTCTTTAATATCTTTCCCCTCTCACCCTAAAGCTATTCCCTATGGTTCTGGACTTCCCCACCCCAGGGAAGCGACTTTGTCTATTTATCCTATCTATGCCCCCCATGATTTTATAAACCTCTATAAAGTCACCCCTTAGCCTCTGATGCTCCAGGGAAAACAGCCCCAGCCTATTCAACCTCTCCCTACAGTGCAAATCCTCCAAGCCTGGCAACATCCTTTTAAATCTTTTCTGAACCCTTTCACGTTTCAGAACATCTTTCTGATAGGATAGAGACCAGAATTGCATGCAATATTCCAAAAGTGACCTAACCAATGTCCTGTACAGCCACAACATGACCTCCCAACTTCTGTACTCAATATTTTCCCAATTAAGGAAAGCATACCAAATGCCTTCTTCAAGATCCTATCTACCTGTGAGTCCACTTTCAAGGACTATAAATCTACACTCCAAAGTCTTTTAATTCAGCAACACTTGTTCAGACCGTACCATTAAGTGTATAAGTCTTGCCCTGCTTTGCTTTCCCAAAATGCAGCAGCTTGCATTTATCTAAATTGAACTCCATCAACCACTTTCAGCCCATTGGCCCATCTGATCAAGATCCCATTGTAATCTGAGGTAACCTTCTATACTGTCCACTACACCTCCAAATTTAGCGCCATCTGCAAACTTACTATCTATCCCTCCTATGTTCTCATCCAAATCGTTTCTATAAATGATAAAGAGTAGTGGTCCCAGCACCGATCCTTGTGGCACTCCACTGGTCACAGGCCTCCAGTCTGAAAAACAACCCTCCACCACCACCCTTTGTCTTTTACCTTTGAGCCAGGTCTGTATCCAATTGGCTAGTCCTCCCTGTATTCCATGAGATTTAACTTTGCGAGTCAGTTTCCCATGGTGAACCTTTTCGAACGTCATACTGAGGTCCATATAGGTTACTTCTTCAAAAAAGTCAATCACGTTTGTGAGACATGATTTTCCATGCACAAAGCCATGTTGACCACCCTAATCAGTCCTTGCCTTTCCAAATATATGTACATCCTGTCCTACAGGATTCCCTTCAACAATTGGCCCACCACTGACGTCAGGCTCACTGGTCTATGGTTCCCTGGATTGTCCTTACCACTTTTCTTAAACAGTGGCACCACGTTAGCCAAACTCCAGTTTTCCAGCACCTCACCTTGACCATCGATGATACAAATATCTCAGCAAGAGGCCCAGCAATTACTTCCCTAGCTTCCCACAGAGTTCAAGGGTACATCTGATCAGGTCCTGGGGATTTATCCACTTTTATGCATTTCAAGACATCCAGCACATCCTCTTCTGAAATATGGACATTTTTCAAGGTATCACCATCTATTTCCCTACATTCTATACTTTCCATGTCCTTTTCCACAGTGAACACTAATGCAAAATACTCATTTTGTATCTCCCCCATCTCCTGCAGCTCCACACAAAGGCCGCTGTGCTGATTTTTGAGGGGCCCTATTCTGTCCCTTGTTATCCTTTTGTTCTTAAGGTATTTTTAAAAAACCTTTGGATTCTCCTTAACTCTATTTGCCAAAGCATCTCAAGTCCCCGCTTTGCCCTCCTAATTTCCCTGTTAAGTATATTCCTGCTGCCTTTCTCCTCTTCTCAGGGTTCACTCGATCTATCCTGTCTGTATCTGATATATACTTCCTTCTTTTTCTTAAACCATCGATTTCTTTAGTCATGAAGCATTCCCTGTACTTACCAGCCTTTCCGTTGACCCAAATAGGAACATACTGTCTCTGGATTCTCTTTATCTCATTTCTGAAGGTTTACCATTTTCCAGCCTTCCCTTTACCTGCGAACATCTGCCCCAATCAGCTTTTGCAAGTTCTTGCCTAACACCGTCAAAATTGGCTTTCTCCAATTTAGAACATCAACTTTTAGATTTGGTCTATCTTTTTCCATCACTATTTTAAAACTAATAGAATTATGGTCGCTGGCCCCAAAGTGCTCCTCCACTGACCTCAGTCACCTACTCTACTTTATTTCCCAAGAGTTGGTCAGGTTTTGCACCTTCTCTAGTAGGTACATCCACATACCATTTCAGAAAATTGTCTTGTACACTTAACAAATTCCTCTCCATCTAAACCCTTAACACTATGGCAGTCCCAGTCTAATGTTTGGAAAGTTAAAATCCCCTACCATAATCACCCTATTATTCTTATAGATAACTGAGATCTCCTTAAAAATTTGTTTCTCAATTTCCCTCTGGCTATTAGGGATTCTCTAATCTGATCCTAATAAAGTGATCATCCTTTTCTTATTTCTCAGTTCCACCCAAATAACTTCCCTGGATGTATTTCTGGGAATATCCTCCCTCAGCACAGCTGTAATGCTATCTCTTATCAAAAACACCACTCCCCCTCTTCTCTTTCCTCCCTTTCTATCCTTCCTGTAGCATTTGTATCATGGAACATTAAGCTGCCAGTCCTGCCCATCTCTGAGCCATGTTTCCGTAATTGCTATGATATCCCAGTCACATTTTCCTAACCATGCCCTGAGTTCATCTGTCTTCCCTGTTCAGCCCCTTGCATTGAAATGAATGTCGTTTAATTTATCAGTCCTACGTTGTTCACTGCTTTGTCCCTGCCTGTCCTGGCTGTTTGACTCACTTTTGTTCTCAACTGTACCAGTCTCAGATTGATCTCTTTCCTCACTATCCCCCCTAGCTCCTGCCTCCCCCACCTCCCCAACCTTTCTAGTTTAAATCCTCCCAAGCAGCTCTAGCAAGTTTTCCTGCCGGTATATTAGTCCCCTTCCAATTTAGGTGCAATCTGTCCTTCTTGTACAACTCACTTATACCCCAAAACAGCTTCCAAAGATCCAAAAATGTGAATCCTTCTTCCAAACACCAGCTCCTCAGCCATGCATTCATCTGGTCTATCCTCCTATTCCTGCCCTCACTCGCTCGTAACACTGGGAGTAATCCAGATATTACGACTTTCAAGGACCTCCTTTTTAACTTTCTGCCTAACTCTCTATAATATCCCTTCAGACTCTCAACCTTTTCCCTTCCAATGTCGTTGGTTCCAATGTGTACAATGACCTCCTTCTGGCCCCTCTCCCCCTTGAGAACATTCTGCACCCTCTCTAGAACATCCTTGATCCTGGCACCAAGAAAGCAACACACCATTCTGATTTTTCACTGCTGGCCACAGAAATGTCTTTCTGTATCTTTGACTAGAGAGTCCCCTAAGACAATTGATCTCTTGGAACCCAACGTACCCCTCGTTGCATTAGAGCCAGTCTCAATACTAGAAACTTGGCTGTTCATGCTACGTTTCCCTGAGAATCCATCATCCCCTACAATTTCCAAAACAGCACACTTCTTTGAAATGAGGATAGCCACAGAAGACTCCTGCACTACCTGCCTACCTCTCTTACCTTTCCTGGAGTTAACTTATCTATGTGACTGTATCTGCGACTTTTCTCCCTTCCTACAACTGCCATCCATCATATCCCCTTGCTCTTGTAAATTCCTCATTGTCTCTAACTGTATCTCCAACTAATCCATTTGATCTAATTGGATTCACAACCAATGGCATTTATTGCTGATATATTCCTCAGTTACACGTAAACTCTCCCTAAACTCCCACATCCAACAGGAAAAGCATATCAATCCACTAAAGGTCATTTTTGCTTCTTTAAATCTACAGACTCAGAAAATAGCTCTGTCTTATTCATGTACAAAACACTTCTTCAGGTTAAATTAATACTTATGGCTTATATTTTTAAGTTTAATCAAGAGACATATGTCAGTATAACATATGATCAAGAAAGAACCCACTCTACTCACTACTGCAGACTTACTTAAAATATTCACTTATCTGTTTCTGTGCTGTGACCTCTCCCAAACAGGTTCCTCCAAAGTTAGTTGTGAATTTCACTGTTTGCTAATTTTCCCAGATGCACTCTGATGTCCAGCGATACATGAATTCAATAGCAAAGGCAGTAATTGTGTAGGTTCACTGCTGTGTCAGTTAGTGGTATGAGTTTCTTTGTCTCTCTCTCTCTCTCTCTCTCTCTCTCTTGCACTGACCTCACCTTATGTTTCCTTTGTCTGTTATTGTTGAAAAAAAGCCTAAACAGTGAAGCAAATAGATGTTTGAAAAAAATAAGAAATTTGCACACTTGTTTGGCAAATGTTTGAGGAAGAGACAGAAACAGAAATTGCTGGGGAAAACTCAGCTGGTCTGGCATAATCTGTGGAGAGAAGTCAGAATTAACATTTTGGGTCCAGTAACCCTTCTTCTGAAGGATTCAGAATGAAGAAGGGTCACTGGACCTGAAACATTAACTCTGATTTCTCTCCACATATGCTGCCAGACCTGCTCAGTTTTTCCAGCAATTTCTGTTTTAGTTTCTGATTTCTAGTATCTGCATTTCTTTCAGTTTGAGGAAGAGGACTGCTTAAGTTGCAGCAGTTTTAGAAAGGAAAACACTGCAGGATAACCAACTGAAACATAATGGGACGATTTGAAGGAAGGAATAAATAGACTGCAGGAGCATCTCATGAAGATTTGACAATAGCTTTGATCTGCAGAGTTAGAATTAGAGGCTTACTGCTCCAGTATGAGCTCCAAACACACTCTGAAACTAGAAATAGAAGAGATTTCGCAGAGGATGGTCATGGCCACAAAAAAAATCTATCTACCTCCTGTGTGGAATAGTGGCACTTCATGATCCAGCAGGACAAATCAAAAATGTTCTGCATTACATGTGGATTCATCCAAACTGAATGAATTTTCAGGTAACTGCTCAGGGAGCGTTTATCCAACAAGAGGTCATGGAAGAGGCTAAAGGATTTCTGCACAGAATCAGTGTTAATTACACAGCAAGATTGTCGAGAACATGTACAAGGGGAGCATGGCTCGATAGAAAATGGCACGCTTCACTATTGAGCTACAGAGGGGACATCACACATTAGGAATGGTGCAACAGGAAAAATACGAACATACTTCAGTAGTTAAACACCATGGAAAGAGATGAAGAGAGCTTCAGTAAAGTATGTTGGCCTCAGCATAAATTTCTCGAAAATACTGAAACCAGGGTCTTTCATTTCACCAGCAGCAAAAGTGATTTTGAGGGGGATGTGGGAGTTGGTTGAAAATGTAAATATCTAATGAGTAGAATGTCAGAATTGGGACGGTGGTGTTGTAGCATACGGATTAATAAGTTGTTATGATAAAAGCTAGCGTGCATCACCAATGGAACCCGAGGGAAGAAGATTCTAATGGAATTGTGTTGAACTATGTCTCTGTAAATCATGTAAATATTTATAAATGTTGATTAGCTTGCACTACTATGAATCCAGTTCTTGTCTGTCAAATCTAGAACCTGACTGCAATATTTGTACAGTTGGTAAAGGTTGCATTGAGTACTGAGCCCCAAGGCAGAAAAAGCTCTGTATAATGAACCTGCTGCTCTCAGTCAGGATTAACAGTTGTCCTACAGTCCTTGGTCATGGGAGCAGGCAGTGAAACTGATTCCTAATTATTGCAGAGGGATTTGTGTTAGAATGCAAGTATATATGAATGTTGGATAAGGACAGGTTTAGGGTGACTGTGATGCAAATTCACTTATTTTTATCCCTGCTTGTATGCAAAGAAGGATCGTTCTGATGTGGCATTGGAAGGCATCCTTGGAGCCAAAGTTCTATGTGAGCCAACACCTCAAGAATGGTTATTGTATTAGGGGAAGGGGAAGGGGAAGGGGAAGAGTCTGATTGACAGAATGAAATAATTTGTGCCCATTATTCCTTCCTGGTTTATTATCTTGAAACATAAAACCTTTCTCTTTTTTGAGTATTTTTCCGAAGGTAAACATGCAACCTCTCAGTGCCAGAATGACAAAGAAATCAGATACCCAGTAGGGAAAAGGGAGAAAAAGTCATTGAGTCAACTAAAGGACTTCATCAGCTTAAAGCTGAAAACAGTCCTGCTAATTACCTTTTACGGCTTGTAATAAAATGCAGGGTTTAACAACCAAAGCATTTTCAAAGGCATTTTGTTTTAAATGACTACAATGAGTTTTACCTTGATTTGTCGTACAATGACCAACCACCGTGTAAAATATTAACAGTAACAGTTTTCTTCATTTAAGGTGTGTTCATTAAACCATTACATAATTATGCGAAGTTTATGGAATTCCTACAGAAAGAGATCTATTAATGTAGCATGGATAATAAAATAGACAGCGGTCACACCTGCACAGATAGTAGCATCATGTGGGAAGTAATACAAAACTTAATGATCTGTCATTCAAGCTCAGCTCTAACCTTGGAACGTGTATTTTTCTCTTTACGCCATATTAATAACCAAAGTGAATTAACATAAAAATAAAAAATCTGGATTAGTTGGTGTTATGAGAAGAAGAGTATACAACCTTATGATTGAAGTTTAAATCCCCTTTATATAGAAGCTGGAATACATTTTTCTGAAGATGATTAATATTTGTTACTGCAACAAAAATCCTGGTAGCTTTTCATTTCAGCAACACATCATACTTTCAACTCAAAAAGCTGATTTATCTTCCTCAGTAAGTATATTTAAGCTGCCCTGTCTTTCTTTGTCAATGTATTTGACAATTTTGAGTCAATGTCAGAAATCTGAAATCACCAACTCGTACCAAAGATGATTGAACAACAAACGCTCAGAAAAAAAAATTATTGCAATGAATTGCACCCCTCAAAATGTTGTTGTGGTTCTGTTCGCCGAGCTGAGATTTGTAGCTCGGGTGCTCGTTGTGGTTCTGTTCGTCGAGCTGGGAATTTGTGTTGTGTTTCGTCCCCTGTTTGGGTGACATCCTCAGTGCTTGGGAGCCTCCTGTGAAGTGCTTCTGTGATGTCTCCTCTGGCATTTGTAGTTATTTGAATCTGCCGCTTCTGGTTGTCAGTTCCAGCTGTCCGTTGCAGTGGTCGGTATATTGAGTCCAGGTCGATGTGCTTATTGATTGAATCTGTGGATGAGTGTCATGCCTCTAGGAATTCTGTTTGGCTTGTCCTATAATAGTAGTGTTGTCCCAGTCGAACTCATCCACAGATTCAATCAATAAACACATCGACCTGGACCCAATATATTGGCCACTGCAACGGACAGCTGGAACTCACAACCAGAAGCGGCAGATTCAAATAACTACAAATGCCAGAGGAGACATCACAGAAGCACTTCACAGGAGGCTCCCAAGCACTGAGGATGTCACCCAGACAGGGGACGAAACACAACACGAATTCCCAGCTCGGCGAATAGAACCACAACAACGAGCACCCGAGCTACAAATCTTCTCACAAACTTTGAACCCCTCAAAATGCTTATTACTACATTTGCTGTGTTAGGTCTGTACAATTCATATTTATTCAAGTGGCTGTGGCTTTTAAAAACATAATTAATACTAAAGAGATTTAACAGAATTAGTTGCAAAAACTCAAAGGCTGAAAATGTAATTTGTTCGAGATTTAATTACAAGTGTTTACCCCTTTACTCTCACAGCAATTCTTTTTAAATCAGAAAACCATTTATTTCGCTGGAATTTTTTTTTGCCTGCTAAAGATTCAGAAATAAAGACTTGGGAAATGGATCTCCTGTCACAGCTGTATAATCCATTCAAAGGAGCAGATTCACTTAAACAAGCTCTTTTTATTTCAAACCAAAGGTTAAGCTTATCCAAGATAATATTTATGAGGAATGCTTGTTGGTTCATCAGTGTCTAAATTCCTGTAACAATCCCATTCCATCCTTAAACTTTCTTAAGGATGGGTCTACTATCAGCTACCATCTTTATCCCTGTAGAAAGAAGGGATTACATTTCAATTCTTGGATGACTAACCTTGAAAGACCATTGACCTAAATGAAATGTTTGATTGTCTTAGTGTTGGTACAGAGACATAAAAAATCTTTTCTTTCTGATGTTGTGGAATCACAGAAGAAATTTTGGGTGGAATTTTAAATCCCTAATGTGCTATGTGTAATGTGATAAGGTTGGGAAAATATAACATCAGAATCATGATGTCAAGGAAAAGTTTCGTAATTTTCCATTTAAGCTTTAATTGTGAATTTAAAATCTCTGTGTGGAGCAGCAATGACCTTATTTCCATGCATTTTGTGAAAGACCCAATTTAAACTCTACTTTCAATGAATTTTCTTCTTGTGGGAAATTAAATGTGCAAATTCCCAACATGTACAGAAATTCAGCATTTGATTATCCGAATATCAGATTATCCGGCAACATCGAAAGCTCCCGATGTTAAACTATGTTATCCAGCAGTCGATTATCTGGAATTTGATTAACTGAATGAAGTACTGCCCACCCATGTCCTTCAGATAATCGAGGTTCCTCTTTAAGTCAGAATAGGTACCTGGCACTGCAACTTGCTAAGTGTTTGACCTGGTCTTCATCCAAATAAGTCTTCACCACATGCCCCAGCATGGTCCTTCTCCTTCGCTCTTTGTACATTGCAAGTTAGGGGAGGTAATGGTGTGGAAGTATTATCACTGTACAATGAATCCAGAGTCCCAGTTAATATTCTGGGGACCCAGATTTGAATCTCAGATTGCCAGAAGTAGAATTTGAATTCATTAAAAATCTGGAATTGATAGAAAATGCAGAGGGCAGGAATGACTCGAGGTTTGGGAGGATGAGGTGGGTGAGAGATGTTGAGCAAACATGTTGCATTCAATGGAGACTATGAATCTCACCCAACAAGATATGATAACTGATAATGGGAAAATTCCACCTATCCTGCCTCGCTGGTAGTCATCATTATAACAGTGGCAATGGGAGCAACCCTCTGCTTTCTCTGCAATCCAGGAAGTGGAAAGTTCTGTTAATCAGGCAATGGGGTGTTGTTCCTCAACCCTACTGCATTCCAACCTTCTTCAGAACTAGACATCTGCAAAGTTCAAAACCCCAAAGCAACTGAAGTAAAAAATAATGTGGAAGCTACTTCAGGTGAAACCAAGAAAATCTTGAAATAAAAGATTCCTGAACTGACAGTGTAATCTTTCTTTTTCTGTGGCTAGTGAGTGTGATCAATTATAAATAAAGACATGGAAGAAAAGGACATTTGAGAATTATCTGATTCTGAATTTTTGTTATTCATAATGTTTCCAGTGATTTCAATCAGAGGCTGGCTCCAAGTCCTTCTGAACATTGCAACCAGCCACCAGCAGAATATAAAACACCATTTCAAATCAACTAACGACCAAGGCTCAACTCTCATTGTATTTCAGTTGCAAATGGAGGAATAAACAAGTTGATGATTGCTCCTCTTATGTCTTGCCCCAAATGTAGACTGTGTGACATTGAACATTTATCTGAAATTCTTCTTCAACTGAGATTTTAATGTATATTGATTAGATTAGATCAGATTCCCTACAGTGTGGAAACAGGCCTTTTTGGCCCAACTAGTCCACAATGACCCTCCGAAGAGTAACCCACCCAGATCCATTCCCCCTAACTAATGTACCTAACACTATGGGCAGTTTAGCATGACCAATTCGTCTAACCTGCACATCTTTGGACTGTGGGAGGAAACCGGAGCACACCCACGCAGAGAATGTGCAAACTCCACACAGACAGTCGCCCGAGGTTAGAATTGAACCCTGGTCGCTGGCGCTGTGAGGCAGCAGTGCTAACCACTGTGCCACTATGCCGCCCCTATGAGGGAATATTTCCACTAAAGTAGCCAAGGATACAATTTAGAATATATGTGAAATTTGTCATAACTTCAGAACCCGAGCAATGAAAAAAGTAACATTTCTATTCATATAGTACTTTGCACATTCACTGACATACCAAAGTGCTATACAGCCAATGAAATACTTTTTGAACTGTCAGAACTGCTCCAAAGACCAATATGAAATGACCAGTTAATGTATTTTCTTGTGATGTTAGTTGAAGGATAAATATTGACAAGAACAGTTCACTAAGTTTCTTCTCTTCAAACTACTACCATGGGATCTTCTACATCCATTCAGGAAAAAAAATACTCACGATAATGCAGTACTTCCTCAGCTCTGTTCTGGAGTGTCAGCCTCAATTGAATCCTGGAGTGGGACTTGATCCCAGATTTAGAGGTATGTGTGCTGCCAATTGTTGATGACTGACTCACAGTGCTGTGTCTGTTGGGTTTTAGGTCATATCTTGTTGTATCAGTAACAAACACATTAATAATACCTTTTATCAAAACTACTCATTTTAAATACATTTATTTAAAATGGACTTGGGATAAAGCGAAAATGCCAAACAAAAGAATATATGATAGATATCTTAATATTTTCATACTTAGTTAAAAATCATACAATACCAGGCTATAGTCCAACAGATTTATTTGGAAGCATGAGCTTTCAGAGCACTGCTCTTTCACAACCACCTGATGAAGGAATGGCACTCCGAAAGCTAGTGTTTCCAAATAAACCTGTTGGACTATAACCTGGTGCTGTGTGATTTTTAACTTTGTCCACCCCAGTCCAACACTGGCACCTCCAAGTCATATTTTCATAGCGATATTGAAATATCTGATTTCATGCATTATGAGCTGTATTTTCAGATGAGTAACAATCATAGTCTGATTGTCATTCTGGTAGCTACCTTAGTGGTGTTTTATGTTTAAACAGAGGTCTGTATTTCTAACACAAGATTCTAATCATTGCTCCTTCAGAAATGTGGAGCATACCAGAAATTAAGCTGACCCACAAAAGTGCAGGATAGTTGGAGAGAGAGGTGGAGGAGTGTAAAATAGGGAGTCAAATCTTGCCCCCTTTTACAACAGTCAGTGTGCTATGTTCTGGGATTTAAATGCCGAGCTTTGAATTAGATACTTTAACAACTGCCTTGAAAGGGAAAGCTTGTTAGGGATGTTTGCCATTAAGGTGTCAATTTGTTAAGGAGTCAGGTAGAGTGCCAAGTTAAGTAGACTACCAAGTGGGTTGGATATCAGTTGATCCAGGTGGCAGGATGATAGTATGTGAGATGAATGATGGAATGCTGAGGGTAGGTTGGGAGGAATGGTGAATATGTCAGCCCTGTTAAGGTTGGCAACAATGGTGGCTTGGAAATTAGTTGTGGACATCAAGGTCATCAGAATGTAATTGGAAAAAGGAGGCCACTTGGCTTATCATGCCTGCACCAGCTCTTCAAACAAGCATCATTACCGGATGACAGCATTCTGCTTTTTCCACATATTCTGAACACTCTTTTTATCCACATGACTATTTTGAATGTCTGAAAGGAACTTGCCACCACCACAGTTCCAGACAGTGCATTCCAGTGCATTTCTAAAAGCACCCTTGCTTTGTTTGCACATCACTTTAAATCAATGCCCATTCGTTCTTGTTCCTTTTATGAATGGGAATTTCTCTTTATCCAGTACACTCATAATTTTGAAAATGTCTATCAAGTCTCTTTTCAGCCTTCTTCTCTCCAAGAAGAATAGTCCTAACTTCTTCAATCTATCCTCAGAACTGAAGTATCTCATTCCTAGAACAATACTTGTAAACTGCTTCTGCATTGTCTCCAATTATTCACACATATTTCCTATCATGTGGGTGCAGTGTTTTGGGGAAAGTAGATGCGAATGGTGGGATGGGCGTACAGTACCAAGCTTCAAGCTAGCTGTGGTTTGTGGGTGGTGAGCCTTGGGGGTTGGGCTGAGGAGGACATGTGTCATGGTTCCCAGGGTGTAAGTAGTCAGGTGAGATGTGATTGGATGTTTCTTGATGTACAGCTTAATACACACTCAGGACTTAAACTGGGTTTTTAATTGTTCAATTTTCCTGAGTAACTTTTAACTTAACCTCTGAATTCTCCAATGTTAAAAGGCATTTTTCAATGACTTGTGGAATCCTCTGTGCTTTGAATTCCACCAGGTTCTGACATGTGACTCCAGTCCGTATTGCTCCAGTCCAGTCATCAGCAGATCCTGGTGGGGACATGGTGCATAAATATATCTTAACAGTACAATTATGGGCACAACAACTTGTTATATGCCTGCTGCAACAAAGTATGGATTCAATGTTAAGTCTTTAATCTATGTATTCCTACAGAAACTCAAATTTTGCCTTGTATAAGCATGCAACATTTAGGCTGTATTCAACTAAGAAGGATGCATTGTTGAATGTTTTTCAAAGTATTCCTCTATGGATACAAATGGATACAATACTGTGTCCATTTCTTTTAGCCACTGTGGAAAACATGACAGGGAAATGATCCCAAACTGGGGTAAGCATGTATTTCCTGCACTGTGCTATTTAAAGATTATGATGTTGGCATGGGAACAATCAATGTTATTTGCACATATTCCTTTTTAACATGCAGCATTCTTCAGATGTAAAAATCCTTCCGAGAAACAAAATTACCAATAACATTCCTCTTACATCAGTGTGTTATATCAGTGATTCCATACCTTTACAATGCAGATGGATTTTATTGCACCCATTTGCAGTTCACTCACTTGTTCATGTAGCTTCATTTTGGTTTGTCTTTGTAGTTGATTCAAATTACAACTATGTAGATAATGTTCAAAATGCAAGTGGATTTCTTAGATTAATCGCCCCTCCAAGCAAACAGATTTTAGGCTTAGGAAAACAAATCTCAAGTAAGACAATGATATTTCAAATGTATTGCATAGCTACATCTAAAGTTATCCAAATGTAATTCAAATCTCAAGTATTTGTTTTTTTTCCACCTGTTTTGGCCCCAATGGTGCAACATATTCAAAATAATACAATTATCATTTTTTTCAGTTGTCTTTTGATGGCTCCACTCCTTAAACCTACCGCTGTTTACAGGATTTTTTCAATCACTAGTAATATAATTTTAGATGGGAGATAAGTCTTTGTAAGGATTTGGCATGCTGCTTAGAGCCTAGTTTGTTTATACAAATACATGGTATTCAGTTCATGGATATCTCAATCGAAGAGTATTACAGCAAAGCCATCAAAAATTTGATCAAAGACCACTCAGACCATTTTTTTTAAGTTGAAATTTTTTTTTCATCAAAGTGCATTCAATATTGGTCTCTGGGGACACCTACAATCCTTGGTTCAGAGTCCTGAACCTTACCACATTTCATATCTGTCCAAACCGCAGATCGATGCTCAATAAATGTCTTCCTATTAAATGAAGAGACATTGAAAAGGCCCAAATCATCACATATTTCTCACTTATTCTATTTTTTTGTGTTCACTGCACATGTTCAATTTGTTTGTAACTCAGGTTTAATAATTCATGCTTCTTACTGACTGCTGATAGAAGTGCTTTGTGACATTAAGTTGCAATTAAGATGGTATTATGAACTGATGTATTGCCTGGAAATTTTCATTCCAGTTGAGTGTATCCAAACATTTTGACATATGAGAGTGCACTGATATCAGAGAACATTTGACAACCAGATTGTTTACTGACCAAGATTGAGCTTTATGTGAGGAGATGGCTTTTTGGAGGTTTAAAATAATCTTTGTGTTTGTTTAACATCATAAAAAAATCACATCCTGGACTAACCTTTGAGTGCTGAAAGGTTTTTTAAGCTTTTAAGACCTGAATATCATCTTCACTCATATTGCCAACAAAGTAAAGTTGTTGTGAACTTCTTATGCTGAACACTGCAAAATCAAATTACAAACTAAGAAGGGAAAATAATCAAAAGGCTATTCTGTCTCCTCAGGGGTTTTTGTCCAAATCCAACCTAAATAGATGGATGAGAACATTAATTGCTACTAGGTTTGCAGCTTTAATGTAAGGACATCTGCTGTGTGAAATGGTAATGTTATGCTAGTGGAACAATAAATGTTACTCTGTAAGTGCAGCAGAGGTAGTAGCTGGGACTTTATAGGCATACATTTATGCCCATTGTTCCAGAATACAATCACTCATGGTAGGGATGATTCAATAGTTGGGTGAAGCAATGTTACACAACTCCTTGTCAGCCAATGTACATTTAATGGGCTGGCTGGTCTCTTTCTGTGCCAAAGCAAATGTATGATTCCATGTTCTTGTCTTTCCTCCTGTGATATAATGTGCAAAAGTGGCACAGCCAGCAGACTTTACATTTTAAGGAAACTATGTTAAAGCATTCTGACATCCCCAAGCCGACTGTCAAACTGCTTGTAGTTTGATTTCAGTGTTAAATGGTTCCACTATACATTTCACGTTTTTTGCTGTTTCAACATATCACATAGACTCTGTATCTATGTTTGATTGTGATATAAAATGTGGCATTAATGAACATGGGTGACTGAGAATAATTAGAGTTCACAGCGATGATTTTTCTTTCTTTCTTTGTAACAAATACTCAGTAATGAAGATAGCTGGTTATCCGAGTAAAATGCCAACTTTACAAGGATGCTGATTTATGAAACACAACCAGCACCAGTTCAGATGCAGTTGATCATTCCTTGGATTTCTCAGTCTCATCTGTACCACTGATTTCAGGGTGTATCAGATGATGCTGTTGTTACAATACAGCAGTGAACCTCTCTGTTAATGAAACAAAACACCTAGAAAAGCTCACCTCATCTCTTAATCTATTAAAATATGCGTGACAGAGAACTCCCAAATTCCATTATTTAAAAAAAAGTAACATCAATTTTTTAAACTCTAAAAGCGAACATTAAACAATAACTATTCATAACTCTAAGCCTCCCTTTCTCTTAACTGTTTATTATTTTCCTCCAACTCTATCACAATATGTTATTCCAAAAAGACACTTATTAAAATTACATCAACATAATTTCAAAACCACACAGCTGCTGTCATCTTCGATGCCTGTCTTCTTCCAGCTGAAGATCTCCCTGGGTCATCTTCTTTCTTTTTACGGTGAATATGTTTCATATGAAATGGTACTTTTGATGGAGAGTGTTTCCTAATTTCTTGGGTCTCTTTTGATGGCAGTTGCTCTGTCTCCAATTTTCAAACTGCCTGTCTTTTTATATAGCTGAAAAATGTGTTGCTGGAAAAGCGCAGCAGGTTAGGCAGCATTCAAGGAGCAGGAGAATCGATGTTTCAGGCATAAGCCCTTCTTCAGGAAGAAGGGCTTATGCCCGAAACATCGATTCTCCTGGTCCTTGGATGCTGCCTGACCTGCTGCGCTTTTCCAGCAACACATTTTTCAGCTCTGATCTCCAGCATCTGCAGTCCTCACTTTCTCCTACTATACTTTTATATACCCAACATTGGATCGTCTCATTGGTTTGACGTTGTCAAAACAATAAAGTCAAACTTGATTGGGTTTTAGTATCCTTAGGCATAATTTAAACTGGTTAAATTTGAATTGTTGTCAAAATAGCAACCAACTTAGGTATCCATTTCACAGCCACATGAATATTTTCAATTTTCTTGTACACTCTGGGATTGCCATCTAATCATACACACCGGTGTTTGCCACCTCTCAGTTCAGAACAGCATTCACACTCTCTTAATGGTAGAAAGCATGCCTTCAACTTCATAATACAGTGATTTGGCAAAGGCTGCCTATTGTTCTTCAATTCTATTTAATTACCATCTTCAATGCCATAGAATCCCTATAGTGCAGAGGCCATTCAGCTCATCAAGTCTGCACCCATCCCTCCAAAAGCATCCCATCCACATCTCCTTAACTCCACATTTACTCTGGCTATCCTGCCTAGATTACACATCACTGGAAGTATGGGATAATTTACCATGGCCAATTTTCCTAACCTGAATGTTTTTGGACTGTGGGTGGAAACCGGAGCATCTGGAGGCAACCTACACAGATGTGGGGAGAATGTGCAAACTCTTCACAGACAGTGACCCAAGATTAGAATTGAATCCTAATCCCTGGCACTGTGAAACAGTAGTGCTAACCACTGAGCCACAATGCCACCCTAAACACTATGAAAGATTATAACATCTGTCTGGTAGTCTCTTTACATTCATAGTAACAGTGTGCTGCTGAGCTATTTGCTGTGACTTAAATAAAAATAGCACTGGCGAAACTCAGTAGGTCTGGCAACATGTATGGAGAGAAATAGACATCAGTTTATGTTATCATTAAAATACTGTCCCTGATTGTTTCCTGTAATGCACAATACTAGTTTGTATATGGGGATATGACTTACCTTGTAGCAATGTGGAGATATTGTTTCAAAAAATCTGACAGGAATGCTGAATATTTTTGTCCAAATAAGGCAGCAATTTGTTGCTGAAATGGAACAAATTCTCTTTCACAAGGAGACATTTAGGAGTCACTTGAAAATTGTAACTCCCATTGACAATCATCTTATCTGCTGGTCATGAGGGAAAGTAATGATTGCAGCATTTTGCAGATTTTCTTTTAAACAGCTTTCGCTTAAAAGTGGAAAAATATGAGAAATATGTTAAGTCTTCCAAGATGTTGTCAGGATCATAGTGAATGTTTCTATAATCTTCAGCCTTGACAAGAAAACTAACTCAGAGGTGTAATGTGACAATTTATTTTCTTGCCTCCAATTGCACGAGGTTCCTGTTGATGATGATATTTTTCATTGTTTAATGAATAAAGTTATTAAAGTAATAGTGGATGCAGTGAGGAAATAGGACTATGGATGGCTGCAGGTAATACAAGATTCATTTATTTTCGGCAAGCAAGCATTAATTACATGTATTTTTCTTTGAATATTCTCTTTCTCAGAATGTTTCAATCTTGCAATAATGTTTCAACTAATTTTGTCAGAGTAATCACATTACTTGAGGTGCCATTGGAATGTTTTGAATTGATTCATATTTGATTGCAACAAGAAATAATGTTCTGCCAACATCTTCATCAATGCAGTATCTACTTAGGGACAGTTTGTAACTTTATGGCAGAAGTCAGATGAGTGAGAAGTTTCAACATCCAAAGTGCTATACCCATCTGCTTCTTATTGCTTTTAACTGCTGCTCTGAGCAGGCAACAAATGCACCTCTAAAGCCAATGGAATATTTTCTTACCTATGCAGATTGGACGCAGTAATGCCATTAAGTCCCAACAGAGGCTTGTTGAAAAATGGGATGTGGAGATGGCCTATATTACAAACAATTTACTTTCCGAGGTCCAAAGAAACAGGGTCTTGAAGCCTGACAAGGAAATTTTAGGCCTTCCCAGATTCACAGCCTCCTACCTTTCCTCCTACGCAGGCACTTTCAAAAACTGCTTCTGAATGTTGCATATTGGTTGGTGACCATGACCTGTTCAATTCAAGTGAGGTTTTTCCAACCAGATCAGCGATATCATAATCAGGTTATAACAATTGTACAGAAAACTGCATGGAACCAAACAGATCCCTGACTTTTAAATGGAATACGTTTAAACAGAGCAAACATATTAATATCAAAGCTAAATGTGTATATAGAGAAGATCCAATAATGATATTGTCACACAAACCGTTGTCAAAAAGCTACAGCCCCGCTAATTATTGCTCTCACCCTCATCCAAGAAATTTCCTAATTAAATAACTAAACAGAGATTGAAACAAAAATGCATTTATTTTTAAAAGAAAACTATATAGAAGTGGAACAGCTTCCACAAATAATAGTTCATCAAAATTAAAACAGGTGTCCTTGATTGAGGTCGGGGTCTCAGATTTGTTTACAGGCTCCCTTCACCTTGCAATAATGATCAGATATTCCAACTGCAACAACTGGGATTGGATACAGACATTGACAGCTGATTAGTGGCATGCTGTTGAAGCCAGGGGGTGTGGGTGGGGAGGGTGGTTGGCATTTATCCTGCATATGCCTGCTTGAGTCATTTTCCAAGGTAAAATTGAGGCACTGTATCTGAGGATGGAATCAATGCCAATGAAGTAAAAGCAGTGAATTCAGCTCCTGGATCCAATTCCACTTATTAACTACTTGGCGTAATTTGAATTCTATTATATAGCCATTGCCTTTTAATTCCTTCCCTGATGGATTAAATTGCATTCAGCCGCCCACACTTTCCACTGTTGGATCATGAACCGAGAAGTGGATAAGAGTTGCAGCCTTTATCCTTTTTAGTTGTACTGGCTGCTAATTTGCACATAGTTAACTAACTTTTAGGTGTTTTTTTTTCCTCAATCTTAATTCTTGCAACTGCAACCATATCAATACACCAAGGAAATAAATTGGAAAAAATGAATTATTTTGCATAAAAATCTGATCATAAAACTTGTTTGCGCAACCCTTGTATTTGCAGGGTTTGAAATTGTGGCTGCAGAATACATTCTCTCCCTGTCCCTCCCACAATCCCTCCCTGTTGAAGGCCATTTTGTAATTGCCTTAGAATAAGTTCAGGTTATGTTTACCAGACAAATTCAGATTTGACAGGCAATGTCATTTGGCAAGTAACAATGATTCGATGTGTTCCCATTTTTCGCATGAATGCTTCTGCAACCTAACCACTAACACCACCTGAACTATTTAAAGGTGTCATCAACTACTTTTAGACTGGTTGCTGTTGAAATAGCAAAGTGGTACTGTTGGTTAGAGCTGCTGAAGTCTTGCCTATATGGTAAGCAATTTAAAAGGCTATTGGTGGGCATTAGCCTTTATTATAGGCGGATTAGAGTTTAAGAGTAAGAACATCCTGAATATTCCTGCTGTCCTTCAATGTACCATGATCACGTGCTATTTTTCTCAACTTATCAGCATCTGTACCAATACTGGGCACTTTCCCTGGGTTGGAACATGAAAGGACAGGGTCCACAGTTATGGCACCATTCCCAATGACTACCCATCCACTCTGCCTATTAAACCATGATGGGAGGATGGGGTCTGCAATTATGGACAATTCCCAATGTCTACCCACCCACTCTCCTTCTTAAACTATGATGGAGGAGGTGTTGGGAGGCCCATCCATTCATGGGGCCATTGATGCTGTTCCTGCTGACACCACTTAGATTTGATGTGTTGGGGGAGAGAGCCTCACCAAGTGTGCAGCACAGCAGGTTTAACTGGTTGGGTTGGTGTAGGAGAAAATAACCCCTTTAATGGGCTGCTAATGCCTATCAAAAGGTTGCCCAAAACCTTCACACTGCTCCATTTCCCCTTAGTTACAATCTGCCCATCCAAACTCCTCACCTACTGGTAAGGTCCTACTAGCTTAGCCCTGCCTAGACTCCAGACCTAGGCAAAAGTAAGGATGGCAGATGCTGGAAATCAGATTCTAGATTAGAGTGGTGCTGGAAATGCATAGCAGGTCAAGCAGCATCCGCGAAGTAGGAAAATCGACGTTTCGGGCAAAAGACCTTCATCAGACTGAAGAGCAGACATGCTACCTGACCTGCTGCACGTTTCCAGCACCACTCTAATCCAGACTCCAGACTTGCCTGAAAGTCTGGGTGAACTAATTGCCTTCAATACTTGCTGTATACCCAGCAGTGGTCAATCTTCATGGTGCTAAATAGTTACAGGATGAGATTACCACCCATAGATTGAGACTCCATTCCTTTATAACATAGTGAAAATTATTTTGTTTTAGTAAACCACAGATATAACATTAGACTTTACTTATTGCAAGAATACAAGAAACTGATACAAGTGAACTGGAAGGGGAAAAAAACATTCTCAACTGGTGAGAATGATGATGAGTGCGCAGATCTGATCAATAATTTGGAATTCTTTATAGTAACTTACAAGTGGTTCAATCAAGCATTAACTGCTTGTGGTGCTGTTCTTTAGAGCAATCTAAAATAGGCTGAGCTTTCTCTGCAGAGACTTCTTGATCTTACAAACGGTAAGCTATCACACAGAGCCGAAAAGCAGCAATGTGTCCTTTATTAAGTAAAGGAGAATGACTGAGGAAGAGTCTACTCATGCTGTCTTTCATGAAGTATTTAGCATTAACCGAATAATGGCATTTGCAATAACTTGCAAAGCAGTGTGCCTATGTTGGCCTGAAGCCAGAGAATGGTAAGTGACACTAGATAATAGTACATGGAAAATAGCAGAATTGTGTCATAATCGACACAAAGGTGCAGCATGAACTTGTTGCAGAGTTATGTAATATGAAATGTTCTGCTTTGGATTGAGGACATGGCTGCTAGCAAAATGAACAATATCAAACTTGTACATATGTTTTATGACTGGGGAGAGAGCTTGTTGTTTAACCCTTCAGTTTTTTCCTGAAACTTCCGTTCACTTCTGCTCGAGTAATAGTTCTCCCTTATATGCATATCTCATTTGAACCATAAGAATGTGCATGAAACATAAACTCTGATTTTCCAGAGGCCAGATGATCATTCCTGAGGGGTAGATTGGAGTTGCACATTGAAACAGGAATCCCTATTGAAGCGAAAGCAAAAGGAATTACCTGGGAAATTGAAAATTCCACTTGCCAATTCCCTTAGATCTGGACCCTTCCGACAGTATCTGTTTAAGTCACAGAATTCAGGAAGTTCAACTGAAAATAAGTAAGTAGATACCTGGAAATATCATACTTTTAAGACAGAGTCGAACACCTGAGTAACTGTTCAACTGAAGCATTGACTTAACAGTTGCATCCTGATTTACAGGATACGGCAACTGATTATTGTAAGAAAGGGGCTATGGTTTGTCTTCCCCTGACTACCCTGTCCCACAAGGGACCTGACAGAATGGAAGTGGACAGAAGGAGTCTGATCTGAATCACATGTCAGAAATGCCAAGATCTTTTCTTTTGTAAGAAAATGGAGCGGAACAGCAAACTGAGTGACAGCATTCCTCAGAAAATCCACTCAATAAAATCTAAATATTAAAAGTCTGTTTTATCTTAGTACTTTTATCCAGTTAATTTTTCTATGTTTGTCTACTGATCTGAAGGAGGAATGTGATGCATTTGCTTGTGTTTCTGTGATGAGAAGGTAGCAGGAGTGAAGATGCGAACACGATATTACCTTCAATCAGTTCCTTTGCATTTCATTTAGAATTGTATTTTATTTAAGGGCTGTTTGATGTTATAAAAGGATTTTTTTTTATTTCATCTGCAATTTAAAGAGTCAGATTTTGTTGTATTAGATTTTTGTTTTCCAGGAAAATTTATCTTCATGGGAAGATAAAACTGATGTTTGATATTTAGATATTATGCTTCAGGCATGTTTTCATGTTTCATATGAGATATGTAAGAAAGAACTAGCACTCCTGTAGAAAGGCATGGAAATTTCATTTTAAAAAAAAAGTGAGTGCTGAACTCTGGAGCTCTTCTCCAGCCAGAATATGTGTGTACACAGTTGATACCATTTAATTCACTAGGAACAGCGCTCCCAATCCAAAGCAAACCATTTCATGCAATGCAAATTGAACAACTTCATGTTGCTCATTTTGTAGCATGGGGAGAAATGTTTTAAGTCCTGCAAGAGCAGGAAATGTGTTCAATTGAATTACTTATTTTGGAAGGAGCAAAAGTGTTGCTGACTCCAAATTTGGAGATTAAATTGGCTGTGCATTTCTGACTCGGAATGTTGCTGTCAACAAGTGATTTCCTACTTATCTACAAATAGTTTTAATATGAGTATTTATGCCCTATCTTTCTGATAAAAATCAGCAGCACGTGATATTATCATATTAGTTGATAACCTTCATCGCTTGGCTTCATGTAGTTATGTCTGAGGTCCACATAGAATTCAATGGCACAAGAGAGGGAGTTGGTGGATGGCAAGTGCATGGAAGTTCAAGGGAGCATGGGGTGGGGGGAGGGAGGGGTAGGGATTGGGTGTATTTTGTTGTGAAATAGGAATACCTGACATCTTGCATTGGAGTGGGTGTTTTGTAATAATAGCCAATGCAAAACAATGAGAGGCCTCAAAGGCAGTGTCAGTATTGTCCATGTCGATCCATCTTAGGGGTTAAATAGCTGAGTCATTGGAGCTTAAAGTTTATCTGCAACATTTCAAGTAGCCCTGCCGAGAATCATTGTGAATAATGTTATTTTCTTTATAAAGCAAGTTCAACCATGCCACGCAGAGTGGCAAGCATTACACTCAGCACTGATATGAACATTCAATAAAGAGTGAACATAAAAATTCAACATTGTTTCCTCCACAATAAAAAGTCATTAACCTCCCTGCTATTATCAATTCATATCAACCATGATACTTCAATACATTTAGCTCCCTGACTAAGCTAGTCTCAACAAATAACAGAAAAGTCAAGATTGAATAAAGTGTAACCAATCTGACATGAAATATTTACAAGTGCCAGGTAAATTTGAAAGTCACCATTGTCTTCTGTAATGTATTCTCTTTAAGTCTACATTACTCCCATTGCAGTTGGGCATGCAAGTTGTGCTCATGATGGAGAACTTCCTGTTTGTGTAGGAGGCCCTTTTATTGGCTGCATGTACCTGCTGATGGCAGGTTTCACTACTAAAATGTTACTTCCAGTTCTCCTGTTCCAATGATTTAAATTTATTCACAATCGCACGAGAAACTACGAAAAGCAAGAGAACAAAAGTGGTATCCACTTCATAATCTACTGATCAACTTTAATTCAATAGAAGCAATAGTACACACCTGAGATAGAAGACTTAGGTTCAAGCTCTGCTTCAGAATGCATCTTTGAAGCTGACAGTCTGTAGATTACTGAGAGCTGCATTGTGGGAGGTATCTAGTCGTATGAGATGGTGAAATAAGTAGGCTTACTTGATGTGATGGATTTTGAAGACCAGTGGAGAGCTGCTTATATTCAGCCAATATGTATGTATTAATCGTAGCACCAAAACAGAATATTTGGTTATTAGTTTCATTGATATTTATAGAACCCTGCTGTATGTGAATTAGCTGCTGCATTTGTCTGGAAAACAACAGAGATCACTCCTCAAAATTAATGAAATGTATTTATGGCACTATACATTATCCGTTTTCTTATATTTAGACATTGCTGATCTTTAGATACAGTGGCTTATTGTCACGCATTGAGTAGAAGCTTGGTCTTTACTTATATTTATTTTGCCAAATATTAATGCTGCCATCTTTTTATCAATATTTCTGGGGATTTTCAGTTCTTGATTCAACTATATCTCTAATTCAAAAGAATGCCACTGTGTTATACTATTCATATGCACTGTCATTGTACAGAACTTTGAATTCAGGCATGACATTTAAATAAGGATTTTGATCCATGCATAAAATCTTTCGCAATTATAGTTTTTATGCTGAGCACATTAAATGAAACCAGTCCTCTGCCAAATTTCACAAGGAGATAGCAATACACTTTAAGACTCTAATCAGCTGGTGCAAATTGTGATTTTGCTGGGTGTTTGTGTTTGTATTTAATTGTTAAATGAATGATTAAATGGGCAGTCGTACAAGGATTTGTCAATTGGCTATTTTTATCTGAAGTTCAAAGAGCCACTGATTGAAGTGTGACATTTCTTGGCAAACCAGCTTTAGTATTTATCAGCTTTCAACTACAGTAATAACATATTTGTAAAGGGTTCAGCGCAAAAGTAAGAGCTGTACTTGGAGTTTTGAAAATGGTATTGTTTGATAGACATAAAATGTTTGAAATGTGTTTTCTTTCATAAAATTCACAGTACAACTCTAGGTGTTGGACTATAACCTGGTATTGTGTGATTTTTAACTTTGTCCACCCCAGTCCAACACAGGCACCTCCAAGTCACAGTACAACTAAGTTGAATATTTTATTCACTCAGAAACGTCAAACAAATGGGTTCTTAAGTGTGTCGACCAAATTGAAATGTTATTGCTTGATGTTTGAATGATGTGCAGCAATAACATAGTAGAATATGGGTGGATGTCAAAAAGTAAGAATGTAAAAGTCAAGATGTAACAGTAAATGTTTGATAAACATTACTAAAACCACAGTAAAGGAACGGTGTTGAGGAAATAGAAAGGGTACAGTGTGTGGTATGAGAAAATACAACATCAGGGTAAAAATGTTATCTTATCATCAGACCAAGGAAATTAAGAGTTATTTAAATTTTTACTTTTCTGTCCTATTGGATAGGGGACAGAGTAGAGTGAAATAGACTGTTCCAATGGTTGAAGGATCTAGAATTTGGTAGAAGGTTAACAGGTAAAGATTTACGACAGTGAGAAACGTAAAGGATTGTGAGGGTATAGAATTGCCTTCTGATATTGTAATTCAAATAGAGATCTTGCTAACATTTAGAAATAATAAGGGTGACTGAAAACAACAGGTGTTAACAAGTGAGTAAGCAGATACATAAGAATTGTTGTCCTAATCATGTGTGAAGAGTAAATACCAACATGGTTTGGCTTGACTGAATGTTCTAATTCCATTAGATAGTGAAGAAGGTGTTTGGTATGGTTTCCTTTATTGGTCAGAGTATTGAGTACAGTAGTTGGGAGGTCATGTTGCGGCTATACAGGGCATTGGTTAGGCCACTGTTGGAATATTGCGTGCAATATCAGAAAGCTGTTGTGAAACTTGAAAGGGTTCAGAAAAGATTTACAAGGATGTTGCCAGGATTGGAGGATTTGAGCTCTGGGGAGAGGCTGAACAGGCTGGGGCTGTTTTCCCAGGAGCGTCGGAGGCTGAGGGATGGCCTTATAGAGGGGCATGGCTAGGGTAAATAGGCAAAGTCTTTTCTCTGGAGTCGGGGAGTCCAGAACTAGAGGGCATCGGTTTATGGTGAGAGGGGAAAGATATAAAAGAGACCTAAGGGACAACTTTTTCACGCAGAGGGTGGTACTTGTATGGAATGAATTTCCAGGAGAAGTGGTGGAGGCTGGTACAATTACAATATTTAAGAGGCATTTGGATGGGTATATGAATAGAAAGGGTTTGAAGGGATATAGGCCAGGTGCTGGCAGGTGGGACTAGATTGGGTTGGGATATCTGGTCGGCATGGATGGGTTGAACTGAAGGGTCTGTTTCCATGCTGTACATCTCTATGATTCTATTAGTACAGTAATATATGTATGGTGTCTCATGTGCTATGTGGCCTGAATGGTTATAACAGTGAAGAGTACAGAACATGTACTGGGTTGAGTAACTATTACATTGTATTGTTACACACTGCATTGTTGCTTTTACATTATTAATGGAATCTTTGTTTTGCCATGTTATGTCTATTGAGAGAAACACAGTCATAGTATGGAAATCTAGTTTGACTTATATTTGTAACGTCTGACCTTTAATGGAATTTTTTACTATTAGATTGTATTTCACAGAGCAAATGACACTTCACTACATAAGATTACATTTCAACAGTTATTAAAGTTCCTCACCAGAATCATAGTTAATTTTGAAATACAAATGGCTTTTGATATTGGTATGGACACAAATGCTTAAACTACTTAACAAGCTACAATATTTCAATTGTTCTATGATGCTTATCTGCAAGTTGCTTGCTTATTATTCTTTAATGTTTTGTCTCAATAACATTTGTTTCACTAAAACCTCTCTGTATTCCATAAAACGTTATGGAAACAAAATTGCCTTTGTTCTATTACTTACAGTTGGTTAATATAAAATGTACAGTCAAAAATTAAATAACATGTTGCTGCAGTCAAGAAGAAAAATATTATTGTCCGTTCAATATTTGTAATTACGTATGCCCGATTATAAAAAGTGGATTATAATTTCACATTTACATCCTACCCTGTTTCCATTTGCTTTTCATTCTGATTGCTTGCTATCCTAACATTGGAAATGTATATAGAGCTATGGTTCCACAAATGCAAACCATTACCTCCTTTCGATTCATGAAGCAGCAAGGGTGGTCATCAAATGAAACCAATCACTTAATAGTGAATAGGGTGTTCTTTTTTGCATAAAAGGTTGGTGGAATATGCAATACTTCATCATAATGCTTGACATATGGACTATTAGATATTTTGTTTCAGAGGAAGTTATAATTGGGAAGTGAGCAATGCAATAGGATTGCATTTAAATTCCTGTAGAAAGGAGATGATGAGCTGAATGTCTTCCTTCAGAGTTATATCATTTTATGGATTCTTGGTTCTGCATATGAGCCAGGATAATGAACATTCCATCATAATTCAAACACAGAGATAGTATCCTTTGTTTGTGATACTTACTTGTGTGTTTTTCCAGTGAGGATCATAGAAAAGTATTCAGCATCACAATTTTTACTCTTTTTTCCCCATACTCATAAAGTCATGAAGATATAAAGCATGGAGATTGCTCCTTCAGTCCAACTCAATCATGCCAGCCAGATATACTAAACTAATCTCATCCCATTTGCCAGCACTTGGCCCATATCCCTCTAAACTCTTCCTATTCATTTATCCATCCAGATGCCTTTTAAGTGTTGTAATTCTACTAGCTTCCACAACAGCCTCCACTCTCTGGCAGCTCATTTCATACATGCACCATGCTTTGTGTGAAAAAGTTGCACCTTAGGTCCTTTTTATATCCTTCCTGCTCACCTTAAACCTGTGGCCTCTAGTTCTGGACTCCTCCATCCCAGGGAAAAGACCTTGGCTATTCACCCTATTCATGCCCCTCATGATTTTGTAAACCTCTATAAGGTCACCTCTCTGCCTTCGAAACTCCAGGGAAAACAGCCCCAGCCTATTCTCCCTATAGCTCAAACACTCCAACCCTGGCTACATCTTTGTAAATCTTTTCTAAACCCTTTCAAGTTTCACAACATCCTTCCGATAGCAAAGACACCAGAATTATATGCAGTATTCTAAATTGTGGCCTAGCCAATGTCCTATATAGCTGCAACATGATCTCCAAATCCTATACTCAATGCACTGACCAATACAGGCAAACATATCAAACAGCTTCTTCACTATCCTATCTACCTGCGACTCAACTTTCAAAGAATACGAACTTGTACTCCAAGGCTCTTTGTTTGATAGCACTTCCTGGACTCTTACCATTAAGTGGGTGGCTCAATGGTTAGCACTGCTGCCTTACAGTGCCAGGGACCCGAGTTCGATTCCAGCATCGGGCAACTATCTATGAGGAGCTTGCATATTCTCCCTGTGTCTGCGTCTGTTTCCTCTGGGTGGTGCAGTTTCCTCCCACAGTTCAAAGATGTGCAACTCAGATGAATTGCCTACAGTGTTAGCTGCATTAGTTAAAGAAAAATGGGTCTGGGTGAGGGTCAGTGTGGACTTGTTGGGCAAAATGGCCTATAGGGAATATGGAAAATAAAGTGTGTAAGTCTTGCTCTGATTTGCATTTCCAAAGTGCAGCACCTTACATTTATCTAAATTAAACTCTATCTGCCACTCTTGGCCCATTGGCTTATCTGACCAAGGCTACATTGTACTTTGAGGTAACCTTCTTCACTGTTCACTATACTGCCAATTTTGGTGTCATCTGCAAACTTACTAACCATGCCTCCTATGTTCATAGCCAAATCATTCATGTACATGACAAAAAATAGTGGACTCAACACCGACCTTTGTGGCACACCACTGGTCACAGACCTCCAGTCCAAAAAGCAACCCTCCATTAATTACTGTTATAACCCAACAACACACCCCTTCCCTTTCATTCCCACCCCCCCCCCCCCCCACCCCCTTCCAACTCCACAATCGCCACTGATGCTGTACATCATTAAGACAAGGTCTATGCTGGTTATGGTTCATGCATTTTATTCCCAGAGACACTGAGGAGTAAACGTTTTAAATTTTGTTTTGGTAAAGTGTGAGCTGCATCGAGTTTCATAGATCTGAAGCTGCAAGTCCTAGCCAGTTTTATTGCTTTATATTATAAAACTCGTCTCATTAACTATGTACTTCTCTCATTCTAGCCCCATCATACTATGTGTCATTTTCAGAACAACTCACCACTCAAAGGATATCTGCCTAAAAATCAGCATAATCTACATCTGTGCCATCTTTAATAAGCTGTTGCCAACCTGGACAAATGTCTGTGGTCCGGTGTTGCCCCTGACAAGCAGCATCATGGCACAGCTACCACAATGACATATTGTCCACAATCCACCTGGCATGGCTGACATTCCCTCACACATGCAACCTTGTTCTCTTATCGTAGTCGTTATTTATCCACCAAGCCACACACTTTACTTATCCATAGTTACACCCTGTCTGAACACCTTCTCTAAGCCAAATCTTGTTGAATTTGGGAATGGACAGTTTGCAAGGAGTCACAAATGGTGCTGAGCATTGTGCAATCATCAATAACTATCTGCACATCTGACCTTATGATGGGAGAAACACCATTGATGAAGCAGCTGAAGATAGTTGAACCTCTGACACTACCCTCTGCAAAGATGGCCCAGAATTGAGATGACTGATCTCCAACAATGACAACCATCTTTTTATGTTTCAGGTATGTCTCCAATTGTATCAGTCATACATGTCCTAATGCATTGCTTCTCTGAAGTAAAGTGAAATCGAGAATCATCTGATTTTTGCTTTAAATGTGCAATTAATGATTCAATGGCATTTTCTAAATGGCAGGTAGCTAATAATTCTGAATAGGAAACCAAACTTTATTAATACTCACTATTAATATTCAGATTAGTTAGATATCAATTTTCAGTTGAAGCACTCAAGTGCTTTGAATCCAAGACCTGGATCACTCCCACTGAAAATTAAGTCAGAAAATGAATCCGGGGCAGCGCCCTATCCTACCAGTACCTGAAAAGTTTTCTTTCCTCCCTTGTGCTTCCTTCTACTTCAGTACAGTCAAATTAGCACAGACTCTGAAGCACAGATTCGGAGGATACAGTAACAATTAAGTACAAAGATCCAAAACAATAAGTGGCACACATGCAATCATTGTTAAAGCCTCAGATCAAAATCTCTAGTAGCTTGCCAAATGAATAACGTTATCCTGAAATAAAAATGTTAGCAATATATGGAAGATTTTAGTAGAGCTTTTGAAATAGTTTTAGTGCAAGTATTAATTTCAAAAATGCTGCGGTAAAATCCCCATCTATAGACCCAATCCAAAATTTAAAACACAATTTTTTATTTGTTGATATTTTATCATTATGTGCTTATATTTCATATTTGATTCATTTGTGTTGCTTTTGCTGATGGTTTGTATACTTGAGAAAGTCATAGTTGAATGGATATGGTATACATATGAAATGTGTTGATGAATAGTATTCCTTTAAGGTACTGTATCTTCAAATATTATCAAGTTGTTATTTTCATTCTTGGCTTTAGTTCCTTTGCTAATTGTTTCATCTAAATATTATTTTAATTACATAACATTGATAACTGCAGAGATTGAAACAGCTGAAATCTGCAATAAATGCAATGAACAGTGAACTCGATATTGGCTCCAACCTAATGTGAATCTACTTCTCGTAAAGTTACATATCATCCCCATTTTGGGATGCTTACCAGGAAACTACTGGTGGATTTTCTGGTGAATTAACATTCCATTAGATTACAGTTTTTAATACATTCACTGAAGATGAATACAGTACCTGCTGAGCTCAGATTAAGGTATTTATATAGACAAGTCTTGCAAAATAAACCATGCATAAGCTCAAATATCTACATTCCTAATTAAATTGACCTTTTCCATGACAATTGAGAGTGGTCAGGTAGCATGCTACATGGTATGTACAAAGTTAAAAATCACACAACACCAGGTTCTAGTCCAACAGGTTTGATTAGAAGTACACTAGCTTTCGGAGCACCACTCCTTCACCAGGTGGTTGACAACCACCCGATGAAGGAGCATCACTCCGAAAGCTAGTGTACTTCCCATTAAACCTGTTGGACTATAACCTGGTGTTGTGTGACTTTTAATTTTGTACACCCTAGTCCAACACCGGCATCTGTATGGTATGTATTTATCTATAGCATAACAAATGGGTTGTAAAAGAATGGACTTGCTTACCTTTCATTTGTTTATCTTGATTCCTTCAGCAAATGAAAAGGTGTCTGTTTACTCCCTTCCTTAAAGCCCTTTTAAAGTCAGGAACTCACTGGAGGCAATTTTGCATTATCATCCTGTTGTATTGGGCAAACCAGCACTTTACGTGATCACATTCATGACTACTTCCAGATATTTGGATGGGTAGGCCCCATTTAAATATGATGAGGACCTGACAGTGTTTGACTGGGGTGGACAAAGTTAAAAATCATGCAACATCAGGTTATAATCCAACAGGTTTATTTGGAAGTGCTAGCTTTTAGAGTGCAGCTCCTTCATCAGGTAGCTGGTGGGGTAGAATCATATGACACAGAATTTATAGCAAAAGGTCATAGTGGCATGCAACTGATATGATATATTGAATAAATCTAGATGGCTGTTAAGTCTTTCAACTTTTCAAATGAGTTGCAGGTTTAAATTCATTAATATGTAGATCCCAGAACTTCTTTCAAATCACATTCCCAAGGTAACTTAAGGTTTTATAAAAGAAAGGTGACAACTCAGCTCAGACGCTGTATTAAAGGTGTGAGGTTAGAGTCTGTCTGTCTCCCAACCTTGAGTCAGACTGATTCTATTTCCAAAGTACGAATTTATAAAATGTCACATGTATTGGCTGCCTGCATTGATTGCCAGCAGATTGTGAGAATTTTGAGTAAAATAGAATGTACCTGCAAATACAACTCTGCAAATGCAGATTAATCCCATAGACGTGTGTGTGTGTGTGTGTGTGTGTGTGTGTGCATGTGCTTGGTAAAGTGTGTGCATGTGTGTGACAGAGTATAAGCCTGTGAGAGGATGTGTGCATGGGTGTGAATGTGGGGGTTGTGTGTAAGAGAGAGCATGTGCATGAGAGAGGGTCTGTGTGAGTGTGTGAGTATGTAAGGATGTGACTGTATGTGTGCTTGTGTGTGAGTGTGTGTGTGTATAGTGGACTGAAGTCACCTGTAGTGTGACATGAACCCATTCTAAAAGACAAAATACTTAACAGCAATCTAGGTTTGTTCAATATATTGTACCAGTTGCTTGACACTTTGATCTTGTGCTATACATTCTGTGCCTTATGATCCTGCCCCACTAGCTACTTGACAAAGAAACAGCACTCTGAAAGCTAGAACTTCCAAATAAACCTGTTGGACAATAACCTGGTGTTGTGTAATTTTTAACTTTGTACATTTAAATATGATTGAGGACCAGGACCACTGGCTCACCAATGACCATACAATGTTCAACAGTCCTGTTGCCTACTTGATAAATTGGACCTCTGAAAACGAGGTTTGTGTTTCTGCTGGTGCTGTAACTTTGGTCATATAAAATGTATAGGGATCAGAGCCATATTTGAGTCCCTCCACTGTTTGTCCAGGCAGGCAAACCATTGGTACAATCTTAGAGTTGCTCTAGTGTCTGCTGTTTGAGTAAAGATTAGCAAGTAGCACATGACCAAAGGAGGGCACTTAGAGAGCCCAATCTGAGAGATGTGGAGCACAGCTGTGAATGAATTTGACTCAGCCTTAGGAATTTTTGATCTAAGCGTATGTACTTTGAAACAACCTTTTCAGACATTTTATGACACACCTGTACATCAGATGGACCTTGATACCGGCAAATGGGTCTCTCTATGATTGCCTTCTGACCTCTTGCCATGTAACCATCTTTGAAGGGTTGTTCGCTCTGTGTAGAATCAGTTGATTTAAGGTTTCGATGCGGTGATCCATAGAAGGAGACTATCCAGCCTAACGCATCTTCACCACTTTTCCAAGCATTTTAACTAGTGCCAAGCTCTTGCCTTTTCATCTAAAGCCTGACATTTATTCTCTTTAATTATTCATCTATTACCCCTATCCATGGCTCAATTGGTGCTACCTCAGCCACCACTTCCCAAATGTGCATTCCAGACCCTAACTACTTGCTATGTGAAAACATTTGTAGCATCATGCATTTGCTCCTTTTGCAGAGCACTTTAAATGTGGGCTGTCTGCTTCTTACTCCTTTTATAAGTGGGAAAACTTTCTCCCTTGTTAATGAATGGGATTGACTTCTACCTAATGTTGCATGTGCATGGCCAGGAAAGCTTCACCACTCCAAAAAGGACCATGAATTCAGCCTTACATATCTTGACTTCCTCCTCCTCTCTGGGTTGATGATACCAATAGCAGCCTGCCTTGGGATGCTTACATAGAGCTTGAGACAACAGATATGGTTTTCCACTCAATGTTGAGGGAATCGCTTCTGTGTCACTACTTCCAATGCAGCGACAGCCTCTCTCACCACTTGGCAACATTCCCCTTTCCTGTTCTACAAGCTTGTCTTCCAGATATTTTTAATCAACCTGCTCAGATGTGTGATGACACACTCTGGAGCAGTGGGACTTGAACCAGAGCCTTCTGGCTCAAAGGTTGGAATGCTTCTCTTCCAATTAACACTACACACCACACAAAACCTGTTTCTTATTATAACCTTTCTCTTGCCAGCTGCTACTAATACAACACAGGTAGTATTTCCTTTCATCTTGTAACAACTGGAAAATTTCATCCTTCCTGTAAATGCTTTGCTCACATCACACTACCTTGTCAAAACCTACCTGATCATCTTACTGTTGCTGGGTTGACACTTGGAGAGTGGAATCTAACAGTACTATGGGAGTAGTTTCACCATATGGATGGCAGAGTTTCAAGAAGTCTGCTCGATTCTAGCTTCTCAAGGGCAACTCAAGATAAACAATAAATGTTGACATTGTTTGTTGCTTCTCATTTTCATTATTAGCACCATTCAGACGTTTCATAAATCTGCCCTTTTTTTACACCACTCTGTGGTTCCCTACTCCCTGATGACATCTCCATTTTTAATTGCAGAAGACGTAACACTTGCTCATTCACCACCTCCCCCTTTATTGTCCAAGGCATCAAACACACCTTCCAGGTGAAACAGCATTTTCCTTATATTTCTTTCAATTTAGTTTATTGCTTTCACTGCTTCCATTGAAGCCTTCTTTAAATCGGCAAGACCAAATGCAGACTGGATGACAGCTTTGGGAATGCCTCCACTTTGTCCGTAGGAATGGTCCTAGCCTCCCAGTTGCTTGTCATATCAACAAACCACTTTGCTCTGATGTTAGCATTTCTATCTTGGCTTCTTGAAATGTTCCAGTGAAGCACAATGCAAGTTTGAGGGAAAATATCTTGTTATCTGTTTAGGCACTTTCAAGCCACAAGGTCACTTCCATGACTTCAGTAGCTAGCTACATTATGTCAGTTCTCCATTTTCTCCTATATTCTTTTCTTCACTGCTCCCACCTTTAATTTGTGTCTTGTTTACTTTGTTCTTCGTAGAGAGGATCTATTCTCTCCCCTTCACACCTTAACTTAATCCATTTTACATCTCCTTTTGTCTTCCACCACCATTAACAACTCCTTTGTCTTTTGCAATGGGCCTCAACACTATCTCCCCACTTGCTCCTCCTCCGCCTCTGTCAAAAGTATAAAAACACCCACGAGATATTTTCCAGCACTTTTCAGTAGAATCATAACAAACTCTGTTTCAGTATTCACAGAGGCTGCTAGAGCGGCTGAGTTTCCTCAGCATTCTTTATGTTTGTTTCAGATTTCCAGCACCTGCAATATTTTACTTTTATTTGACAATGACAGCGTGGTGGTTCTTGTGTAATCATGTATCTGCTGCCTATTTGCCTCATGGTCCATTGTCCAGGTCACTTCCATGACTCAGGGACAAAAGACCTTCCATTGAACTGCTACTTCATGTCTGACTGTATTGAAAGCCCATTCTGCAATATTCTGGCACAATGAATGTGTATCTCCCAATCAATCACGGAACGTGTGTTCTGAGCAGGAGCAGCTAGAGTAGAAATATGCATTTTGTGAGCCAATGACACAGCAGTGAGAACTTAAAATGATCATCGATTTGATGCCTTTCAAACTCCGGCAACCATGCTCAATGTTAGAAGATACAAATTGGAGGAATTTGCAGCTTGGTGGAATCTGATATCCTGTTGCTCAACATTCCTGAACCACTGTGTCGATATGCCTCTCATCTGCTAAACAATGGTAGATTTATATTTCAACTTCAATTTCTTTTTCTGAGCACTATGGATAGCTCCCTAGCCCAGAATTATATGAAACAGCCATGAATTGTACAAGAATGAGAATTCCACAATCTGCACTTCCCCCTCTCAGTCATATATTGTTCCCACCTGAAATTATACCAGTTTTCATTCATTGTAACTGAGTCAAAATACTGGCACTCTCGACTTAGCAGCTCTGTGAGTGTACTGACAGCCAGCCAAGAAGGCAGCTTATCACAACTGTCTCAAAGACTGCTAATAAAGGACAGGAATTGTTGGCCTCGCCAATAGTGCTGTTACCACAGAGGTGAATAAATTAGTTTCCTAAACATGCCATGAAATGGAAAGTGGTTGAAGATTGTCATGAACTAGTTAAGCAGATGTCTTTGTAATAGAGACTGGCAGGTTTGAAAATTAAAGCATTTCTACTTTGTATTTAATGACAGTACTGAGCATTTCACAGACTATAACTGCACTGCAGGCTCATGTCCACTGGGCACTGAGAGACCTTGTTTCACATGAGTACATCTACAGTCAGTAGTCTGTCCTTCATCTGTTATTCCTGAATGAGTGAAGTTTGGGTCTCAAGAGATGAAGGGTAAAGAGGTGACTATTAATAAAGTATGCCCTCGTCACATTTTTGTACATAATTGAATAAATTCTTTCATTGCTGTACAATACAATGGTAATTAATGTTTTCCTAAACTTTTCTCCAGAGGTTAATTGAAATCTTCATTTAATAAATTCAGAAAATGACACTGATCCCAATTAGCATTTTTTGCAATTACATCTAAGCAAATAAATACCACAGACACTTTTAAATAGTGTTAGCAGTAAGATAACATGTTTTTCAGTTTGACATATAATTAAGCAATACATTATTTCTGAATTCCATGGTGTGTTTAAGTTCACAAAGCTGTCCTAAAAGTAGACACTTAAAGAGAAACATTTGTGGTAGGTATGTTTGTGTATCTGTGGTTATAATATCTCTCTGAAGGTTTCTGTGCATATGTGGGTTGTTATCTGTTTACTTTTACTGAATCAGAGAACTGTTGTAGCTTCCATCTGTAGAGATGACAGTTGAAAAATTAGTAAATAAAAGAAAAGCTTCAGGCTGAGTAGCAGAATGGTAAAGGACATTGCTACTTCAATGTAATAAAATGCTGAATTCAGTCAATAATTGTTTGTTTTTTTTTAAATTTCGTGTTTCAATTGATTGTTGAGATGGCCCATTCCAGACTAACACTTCCTCAGAAATGAAAAAAACTTCACATCCCTTCTGAAAGCTGCTTGGCTTACCGAAGGTCAAGTATAACAATTAACTACTGATATAGTAAACCCTTTCTGCAGACTACAAAAGATGCTCTCTGCATCTTCTGCCAATCTAGGCAATGGAGGGTTTTCTACTGCAACATTAACCAATACACTACTCATCTGGATTTAATGACAAATACAATCATGCACAATTGTTCATATCCTGCAGTGATCCATCTTGCATATGTGGCACAAATCATAAGCTCTCAAAAGCAACACCATGAAAAATTTGTGTGACAATGTGCAAACATTGTTTTGTAGCCAAAGCCAACATTGTCTTTTTCAAGTTTCTATATTTGGTTGTATAAATTTTGTTACTTGGATTATATTCTTGTGAACAAGTTAGCTTGAAATAACAACCAAATAGGATATACAATAAATCAGCAGAAAATGTATGAGAACAAAGAAAGTCTGAAATGAAAGTTGGCTCTCCAATACCCAAATGTATTCAAATCTTTCTGAAGTAATAATTGACATAATATGGCACACTGTGCTTTTATTTCTGATGATCACAACAGTCTAATTGTTGTATTATTGATATGAAAGCACCATTCCCACAAAGCATGTTATGCACAATGCCAAGGTCATTTTGGAGATCTAGCACAATCACTTATTTTAGCATGCTCTTTCATGCTTCCTGCCTTCTGACATGCAAGTGAATAGGTGATGATTTAGTGTTGTAACAAGTGAAAAGGATTTATGAATTTTGACCTGTGCAGGATACAGTAGCACAAAGTAGCAATACAATGGGTTATTTCTGAATTAATTTTCTACATTAATATTGAATGTTGTGGTGTTCAGGTGCAGTAATACCGTGAAGGTTTATTTTGTTGCCAAATACGTTCTTGCTAAGCTGCAACAAATTACTTCCTAAATGATTTTTCAGGATTTTGTGAGAAATCTTTACATAAGAATGTCTGGATCCAGGATCCTCACCACCTATCCACTCAATAAACAGTTATATGTACATATGATGTGAACTGACACAGCAGTAAAGAAATCAGAAATCCAACAAATTATCGACATATCTGATTTGATTTATACTTCAAGTCAAATTTGCTCCACTTTTCCCATAAATGGATAACATATCAATGTTAGTTATAGCTAAAATATTGAAGACAGTTCTTTCCAGTTAAGGGACATGATCTTCTTTTCCTAGGTGGAGGTCATCTTCAGGACTAGAAAGTTTATATTGTTCTGATAATGACCTGTGCAAACCTTTGATTGACATGAATTCCAGACCAGAATCCAAGGGGCCAACAAGGTCAATGCACAAGTGAAACACCTTTCAATCTAATCCCTTCCGAAAGAAAGAAACAGCTTTCAGGAAAGGTTTTCATCTTCAGGATGGGATGTGAAAGGTTAACTCCTTCAGCTGTTACTTGCACCTGGAAGAAGTTATTTTGGAAACAGCCAAACAAGGCAGTTTAAAACTATTCCCTGTGTTTAGGGATCACCGAATTAAATGTCAGGCCACAGTAGGAGCATGAGGCTTTAAGAAAATAATCAGACTACAGTGTTCGAGAAAAAATTATTTTGGTAATGGTAATTATTTAGATCATGCAGCCAAATAAACATTAGATTAGAAATGTGAAGTATATTGCTTCCCCTATCCTAGGCTTGACTTCAAAGGTATTTTCATCGTGCTGATAAAAAAACACAATGTTAATTTCCCCTTATGATATTTCAGTTTTGCTACCTGCAGGGATGCATCGTTTTCTTAGAGTTTGCATGGAATATAATATTTATAGGTGGTTTAAATGATAAGCACATTTATGCCATATAAACAAGATGGGTGTGAATTTAACAATTTTTAGAAAAATTGATATGTGCATCTGAAACAGTGAATCACTAGAAAATGTTTGGATGTGATCTCCTCCTTCTTGCATAGCAGATGTTAGAACCAACTTAAAATGCCCAGGCTGAGGAATGAAAAAGTAATTTATTTTGAAGGAACACTTCTGAAGAGCTTTCAAAGTATGTATTTTTATCAATTTATCCATACTCTGAAAGATTATTTTACACTGGGATTCCAACTAGCATTTTCATGCCTGAAGGACAAATCCAATCAAATGTAACCATGCATGTAGTTGATGGAATAAAAAAAAACTTTAGGCAAAATATCACAATAACCAAAGTGGAAACTAATGTTGAATAACTGCTCACTCACTGAATAGTTTTAAATCACAGATATGCAAAATATTTCCTATGTAACACAGGTCTATGCAGAACTCAAATACTAAAAGCTAAATTCTTTAGCTTTCCTGATTACCTTTCAATTTTAATTATCAACAATTTTAAATAAGCCACGAGTTTGAACTTGCCTTTTTATCCTTATTATAACAACACTATATAACACACTCTTGTTGATTTATGGCTCAATCAGAAAGACCTTTGTTGTGGTGTCTCCATCGTATATAATGTCACATGGCCATAACAGATGCCTCTTTTCACAGACATTTGTTTCTATCTTGTCGGTTGTTCCCACCAACAATTAAACTTTGTTCTTCTAGCATGTGGACAAAGCCAGAAAAAAGTAAGAATATTCTCCCTCATTTGTAGTGGTGGAGGGAATATTTTATCATGGATTTGTGCTCTATTCAACATGGCACTGTACTGGACATGGCACAGACTTGCACTTTGCATCATTAGAATTAATTATTTTCAAGATAAAATTACAATATGCTGTCTAAGTAGTGGGCTGGCATCCAGTGATGCACTTGTGCCCAGATGTAGTGACCTGCTTTTACTGTAAATATTTTGCCACTGACTCTGAAGGTTGAATTTGGACTCTACTCCAGTAAATCACCAGCAAGAGTAAACCGCAGCACCAGTGCTGAATAATGGATTGCTATCCACTGGGCATGCTTGCATCTAAAAAATAAATTATTCTGAAAGTAAAAGCCATGAAGAAGGCTGTGGAAATCCACTTTGGCTACTCAGGAAATTTATTTGGAAATTAAGACTCCCAAAATTCAAAATTATGAAAACATAAAACTTAACTGAGCCAGCAAATAATTATATACTTGCCTCAGGCCTGTGAGTGTGTTTTCAGTGATTTGTATCTGATCCTGTCTTTGTGAACTAGCTGTTTTTTTTAGACTGAATATATCTCATTCTGCTACCAGAACATGGAGTTAAAATTAAATCCAATATAATTTTTGTCATTTTTAGGTAATGGAAAATCAAATGGCAAAGTACTGGGAAAAGTAATTATTTAGTCAGTTAATTTATGCATCAGTTTGTTGTACTGCACACATCCCCACCCTATTGCCTGCCAAATTGATGTCTGTGTTGTTTACAGTTCATTACATTCCTTGTCAGGCAACTGAATTCAGGGACTTCAATACAGTATTAAAAACCAGTGAGAGAGACCTGTTTCTAAGGACATTTGGTCTTTTTGAATTGTTCCTTTTGTGATTTTCTCAATTTAACTGTTTTATTTGGAAAGCTTTCTAGTGAATTAATTTACAATGTCCAGTTGTGTCACAAAGTGATACCGTTGCATGTTTTTTTTCAGAATAACTGTGGTTTGGTGTGTTCAGGCTTTGAACAGGGAAGTTTGTTGTGTGGTAACATCATTAAGATCCAGCCACTAATGTGAAGTACAAAGGGAGGCTGAATCAATTTCCAGTGGAATTTAACATTATTACAATCATGTTTTGGGAAAAAGTCTCTGACTGGACTGCACCGAGCAGGCTTTGCAGCAAATAGAGTCATAGAATCATAAAGCTGTACAGCATGGAAACAGACCCTTTGGTCCAACTCATCCATGCCGACCAGATATCTTAACTTCATCTAGTCCCATTTGCCAGCACTTGGCTGATATCCCTCCAAATCCTTCCTATTCATATACCCATCCAGATGCCTTTTAAATGTTGCAATTATACCAACTGCCATGACTTCCTCTGGTTGCTCATTCCATACACACACCACCCTCTATGTGAAGTTGTTGCCCCTTAGGTCCCTTTTATATCTTTCCCCTCTCACCCTAAACCTATGCCCTCTAGTTGTGGACTCCCCCACTGCAGGGAAAAGACCTTGTCTGTTTATCCTATCCATACCCCTCATGATTTTACAAACCACTATAACGTCACCCCTCAGCCTCCAATGCTCCAGGGAAAACAGCCTCAGCCTACTTAACCTCTCCCTATAGTTCAAATCCTCCAACCCATGCAGAATTCTTGTAAACCTTTTCTGAACCCATCCAAGTTCCACAACATCCTTCCAATAGGAAGGAGACCAGAATTGCATGCAATGTTCCAAAAGTGACATAACCAACATCCTGTACAGCTGCAACACACCTCCCTACTGCTATAGCAGGTCAGGCAGCTCCAAGGAGCAGGAGAATCAATGTTTCAGGCATAAGCCCTTCACCAGCCCTTTCCTGATGAAGGGCTTATGCCTGAAACGTCAATTCTCCTGCTCCTTGGATGCTGCCTGACTTGCTGTGCTTTTCCAGCACCACACTCTCAATTCTGATCTCCAGCATCTGCAGTCTTCACTTTCTCCTCCTAATTCCTACACTCAATGCTCTGACCAATAAAGGAAAGCATACCAAATGCCTTCTTCACTCTCCTATCTACCTGCCACTCTACCTTCAAGGATCTATGAACCTGCACTCCAAGGTCTCTTTGTTCAGTAACATTCCCTCGGACCTTACCATAAAGTGTATGTCCTGCTCTGATTTGCTTTTCCAAAATGCAGCATCTCACATTTATCTAAATTAAACTCCATCTGCCACTCCTCAGCTCATTGGCCCATCTGATCAAGATCATGTTATAATCTGAGGTAACCTCCTTTGCTGTCAACTATACCTCCAACATTGGTCTGGCCAAAAAAAACTATAGACTTAAACTATCATCCCCTCATGTTTAGAAGCCCAACAGTAAAAGAAAATGCCAGTTATCAAATGACATTTTTAGCTGCTTACAAGTGCTGGAAGGTGGTTAAGTTGTTAAGAAGTAAATATCTGCAATACTTCATGAAACATCTCAAATCGTCTAACTGTATCAAGTCTCAGCTTAAAATCTGGACTACTGGGGCTGTGTTAAATTCCAGGTTTGAAAAGACTGCACAATTATTGTTCAAAGTTCTATTCACTGTGTGTAGGATGTTTGTTTTATTCAATCTTGACTATCTCATTTTTGGTAGAAATTTGACAATAGGTTGAATTTCACTATGTTGCATTGAAATGAGTACAGAAATGTCAGGATGCCAACATTATTATTAATTTTGAACAGCCTAACTGGAGAGACACTTTAGCTGAAGCACGTGTATTTTTAACAGGTACAAATTGCAGTGAATATCTAGTAGGTTTAATACTGAAATAGAGGACAGGAAGCTAATTAAACACAAGGTGAGAGCAAGTACCTTAATTAGCAAGAGGCCCTCAACTCCAGCATCAAAGCTTTTGAATCATTCCGTCTAATCCTTAACCCTTTCAGTACTGATTTTGTTTACATTTTCAGCTTAAAATTCCTTTCCTGATATTTTTGTTGCACTTCCAGATGGTAGTTTAAGTGTTGATATTATAGACAATGAATAGAATATGGAAAACAACAGAGATGTTTTTTGTGAGCTAAAGTCTGAATCCATGAAGATTAGATTACTTACAGTGTGGAAACAGGCCCTTCGGCCCAACAAGTCCACACCAACCCACCGAAGCGCAACCCACCCATACCCCTACATATACCCCTTACCTAACACTACGGGCAATTTAGCATGGCCAATTCACCTGACCCGCACATCTTTGGACTGTGGGAGGAAACCGGGGCACCCGGAGGAAACCCACGCAGACACGGGGAGAATGTGCAAACTCCACACAGTCAGTCACCTGAGGCGGGAATTGAACCCAGGTCCCTGGTGCTGTGAGGCAGCAGTGCTAACCACTGTGCCACCGTGCCGCCCTGAAGATTACCTATGCTCAGGGATTTTATAATAGTAGGGCTTAGATAGTATCAGATGGCTATTTCACTGGTACAGCATGACAGCCGCGTCTAATCCTGTCTTTACCCACATGTGCTTAGACAATACACACTTACAGAAAGAAACACTGGATGGTGATTTATTGCAAGAAACTAGATGAATTTCTCCTCCCCAGTCAATCTGTATCCTGGTCAATTCTAAGTCTCTCCATTACTGTTGCCATTCGGGTTAGCTAAATCACTTGAAACTGCAGATAAACAAGCGTTTTTTTTAGTCCATGTTGGATCAGTTCTTGATTAAGTAGCTCCTTTCATCGTCATTAATGGTAGATTTGTGCAGAGGGATCTGAGTGTCTTTGTGCAGGAACTGCAGAAAACTGGTATGCGAGTGCAGCGTATAATATGCAAGGCAAATGGAATCCTGGGATTTATTGCAAAAAGCTTGGATTATAAAAGTAAAGAAGTGTTGTTACAATTATATAAGGCATTGGTGAGACCACATCTGGAATATTGTGTTCAGCTTTGGTCTCATTACATGAGGGAGGATGTGGTGGCATGAGAGGCAGTTCTGAGGAGGTTCACCAGACTGATTCAGGGATGAAAGGGTGTTGTATGAAGAATAGTTCAATAGCTTGGGCTTGTATTCATTGGCATTCAGAAGAATGTTGGACAATGTGGTTGAGGTATGTAAAATACTAAAGGGGATCGATAAGGTGAGCATTGACGAGATGTTCCCCTGTGGGAATGTCTCGAATAAGAGGTCATAGGTACAGAGTGTGAGGAGTTAGGTTTGAAAATGAGATGAGAAGAAACTATTTCTCTCAGGGGATTGTGAATCAGTGGAACTCACTCCCCAGAGTGCAGTAGAGGTAGAATCAATCAATAGATTCAAGAAAGAAATGGGTATGTTTCTGATGAAAACTGGAATAAAGGACTATGGGGAGCACAGAGGAAAATGGAGTTAAGGCAGGATAAGATCAGCTATGGCCATGTTAAATGGCAGAGTGGGCTTGAATGGCTCAATTGCCCGCTCCTACTTCCAATTTTCCTAAAATATAGCAATCTCAGATTATTCTATTGCAAGCTAGATTGCCACATCTACTGGTATCAGGGAAAGTTTGTTTGAAATAATTCATCTTTTGCCTTTGCTTTGTTTTGAGCCTTTCTAGTGACGAGTGACAGGTGAAAGGGTCTCTACAGAAGAGAAACGTCATAGACAGCAAGAAGGTTTATTGCATGATAGGAAAGAATATTACTAGCTTTGGTTAAGCATAATTACTCAAATCATGGAGATGGTACAGATCCATTTGTTCACTGCAAAAGCTATAGAGTACAACTCCTTGACACCACCTCCAGGCTGTGTGACATCATTAGTAAGCCTTCAGAAATGTAATAACAAGAATCCAGAAAAATTATATTCCTGTCAGGGTGAAAGGAAAGGCTGGTAGGTATAGGGAATGCTGGATGACTAAAGAAATGGAGGGTTTAGTTAAGGAAAAGAAGGAAGCAAAAAGAAGGATTCCTGAAGAAGGGCTCATGCCCGAAACGTCGATTGTCCAGCTCCTTGGATGCTGCCTGACCTGTTGCGCTTTTCCAGCAACACATTTTCAGCTCTGACCTCCAGCATCTGCAGTCCTCACTTTCTCCAAAGAAGCATATGTCAGGTATAGACAGGATAGATCGAGTGAATCCTTAGAAGGATTCCTTAGAACCCTTAAAGGAAGTAGGAGTATACTTAAGAGGGAAATCAGGAGGGCAAAACGGGGACATGAGATAGCTTTGGCAAATAGAATTAAGGAGAATCCAAAGGGATTTTACAAATATATTAAGGACAAAAGGGTTGCTCAAAGATCAGCAAGGTGGCCTTTGTGTGGAACCGCAGAAAATGGGGGAGATACTAAATGAATATTTTGCATCAATATTTACTGTAGAAAAGGATATTGAAAATATAGACTGTAGGGAAATAGATGGTGACATCTTGCAAAATGTCCAGATTACAGAGGAGGAAGTATTGGATGTCTTGAAACAGGTAAAGATGGATAAATCCGCAGGATCTGATCAGGTGTACCGGAGAACTCTGTGGGAAGCTAGAGAAGTGATTGCTGAGCCTCTTGCTGAGATATTTGTATCATCGATAGTCACAGATGAGGTGCTGGAAGACTGGAGGTTGGCAAATGTGGTGCCACTGTTTAAGAAAGACGGTAAAGACAAACCAGGGAACTATAGACCAGTGAGCCTGACCGTGGTCGTGGGCAAGTTATTGGAGGTAATCCTGAGGGGCAGGATGTACATGTATTTGGAAAGGCAAGGACTGATTTGGGATAGTCAACATGGCTTTGTGCGTGGGAAATTATGTCTCACAAACTTGAAGAAATAATAAAGGATTGATGAGGGCAGACCAGTGGATGTGATCTATATGGACTTTAGTAAGGCGTTCGACAAGGTTCCCCATGGGAGACTGATTAACAAGGTTAGATATCATGGAATACAGGGAGAACGAGCCATTTGGATACAGAACTGGCTTAAAGGTAGAAGAGTTGTTTTTCAGACTGGATGCCTGTGACCAGTGGAGTGCCACAAGGATCGGTGCTGGGTCCTCCACTTTTTGTCATTTATATAAATGTTTTGGATACAAGCATAAGAGATGAAGTTAATAAGTTTGCAGATGACACCAAAATTGGAGGTGTAGTGGACAGTGAAGAGGGTTACCTCAGATTACAACAAGATCTGGACCAGATGGGCCAATGGACTGAGAAGTGGCAGATGGAGTTTAATTCAGATAAATGCGAGGTGCTGCATTTTGAGAAAGCAAATCTTAGCAGGACTTATACACTTAATGGTAAGGTCCTAGGGAGTGTTGCTGAAAAAGAGACCTTGGAGTGCAGGTTCATAGCTCCTTGAAAGTGGAGTCGCAGGTAGCTAGGATAGTGAAGAAGGCGTTTGGTATGCTTTCCTTTATTGGTCAGAGTATTGAGTACAGGAGTTGGGAGGTCATGTTGCGGCTGTACAGGATGTTGGTTAGGCCACTGTTGGAATATTGCGTGCAATTCTGGTTTCCTTCCTATCGGAAAGCTATTGTGAAACTTGAAAGGGTTCAGAAAAGATTTACAAGGATGTTGCCTGGGTTGGAGGATTTGAGCTGTAGGGAGAGGCTGAACAGGCTGGGACTGTTTTCCCTGGAGCGTCAGATGCTGAAAGGTGACCGTATAGAGGTTCACAAAATTATGAGGGGCATGGATAGGGTAAATAGGCAAAGTCTTTTCCCTGGAGTCAAGGAGTCCAGAACTAGAGGGCGTAGGTTTAGGGTGAGAGGGGAAAGATATAAAAGAGACCTAAGGGGCAACTTTTTCACACAGAGGGTGGTACGTGTATGGAATGAGCTGCCAGAGGATGTGGTGGAGGCTGGTACAATTGCAACATTTAAGAGGCATTCGGATAGCTATACGAATAGGAAGGGTTTGGAGGGATATGGTCTGGGTGCTGGCAGGTGGGAATAGATTGGATTGGGATATCTGGTCGGCATGGGCGGGTTGGACCGAAGGGTCTGTTTCCATGCTGTACATCTCTATGACTCTAGAATGGTTGGAGCCAATGCAACATGAATATTAACCCCGTCAGAAAAATTAGCTTATATACCTATAACTATCTCAATTCATCTTGAATCACATCAAAGAATAATACAATATATGCTGATAATGCTGGGCCGAGTGAAAAAAGTTAAAATTTCGGGTCGATTTCATCAGGCCTGACTTGAATTCCTGATCATGTCACATTCAGAAGATTCTTGCTTCTTCCCTACATTCTAATGCTCACAGCTGTTACCTTGCAGAAATAATATTGTATCTCATCGATACTTAGCAAAACATTTCACAACTACTGTTGAAGTCAAGTTAGTTTTGTTTTACATATACACACCATTGAGTAAAATAGATTTATATTCTCTGGTGCTTAAGATGAGTGATGATCTCATTGAAACATATTTGATTCCAAAGGGGTTTGATAGAGGTTGCTTCCCCTGGCTGAGAAATCTGGAACACAGATGCATAGCCTCAGGATAAAGGATTTATGTCAGCCCTGTGCTAAAGAAATGCAGAAAGTTTTTTTCAATATAAATGCACAGAGTTCTTTCGATGGTCTAATTGATAAAAATAGAGAAATACAAGGGTAGAGATAAAGATGATACCAGATTTGATGTCAACTTGTGTTGAGTTTGTTGATTTCAGCTGCAGTAGTGTTAAGGGACATATTTTCTTATTTAAATATGTGAATCACTTCGGTACAGTTTAGGTATTAGCCCCCTATGGTAGTAAAGAGGTTAAAAATAAATTGGTTAAGGTTTCTGCTCCTGATCTTGTCAAGTGATTGTTGTTCAAATGTCTATGTTTCAGATGACAAGATCAGCATCCACAGTGATGCGTGCCCTTCTTACTTAACCCATGCTCCAATGGTCAAATGATCTGTCAACACTCACTGTCCATCTTTATATTTATAATTCTACTTGAGTAAAACCACAGTGGGTGACTATAACGAGAACAGTTGCAGACCAGCATGGATCCATGTCTTTGAAACAAAAGGGGAGACTGGATAGTTTTTAAAAAAACACACATTGAAAGAAATAGAGAAATAAGCATAAAATAAAATGCATTTGATGCAAAATTCCTCAAGGGAGCAAAAGACCAATTTCTAACAAGGAGCTTGAAACCTTTGCAAGGAAGCCAGTTGATGAGAATGCAGACTGTTTTGCTCCAGCTTTTATATTATTGTGGTGCAGTTGGAAATTTGGTCAGACCTTCTGAAATCTCCCCTCTCGATATCAAAAAAAAACATACTGGGGGAAATTCTAGAACTACTTCAACAACTGCCAGTTGAGAGGCACTTTAAAAGACTTACAGAAAGCACTGAGTCAAACTTCCATAAAGTTTTCTTAAGGCCACAGAATTTCTCTGTAAGGGAACTGTCCAACATAGTGAAGTGGATCTCACTTGAGTTTGATGAAATTGTGTGCAGGAATTTGAGGATCTTCAGGATCACTGTCTTTTGATCAAGTGACAAAACTCCATGGGTCTTGCCCTTTTTTTTTAGCTCTGTACATTTTCCAGCCTTGCAACTCTTCAAGATCTCAGTTCACCCCACTACTTCTAACTTCTTGCACATCTCCAGTTCTATCAATCCAGTCCTGGCAGCTGTGCCTTCAACAGCTAGGCCTAAATCTTTGATAATCTCTTCATAAAACTCTCCTACTCTTGGCCTCTCTGCTATCATTAAAATCTCTTAATTTGTCTTTAAACTTAATGTCCCCTTATGTGGGCTCATTTTCAAATCGTCCTAAATAAAATTATCCCTGAACCACCTTGGAACATCTGACTTTCAAAGGTGCTCTATTAATCCAAGCTGTTGTTCTTGTAAATACTCAGCATGCAACTGGCAAACAGAGCAGCAGGCATTGTGAGTAATGAATTATCGACAAAAATGATCCAAAATTCTTTCTTTCAGGTGGATTCTTTAGGTGGGGATAGAGAATTCAGAAAAAGCTCCCTTGTATACATTTAAGCCTACCTTGATCTGGCTCCATTCCTGACAGAAGATAACGTAACTCTGTTGGTGGACGCGTTTCCATATAAATTCCAAACAAATTCATTTTTGTTACTTAACTTCCATGGAAACTTCATAGATTGGTGAAGGAAATGGTATGTCTTTATGCAGGGTCACTTACAAATAGCATTTTAAATAGTTTCCCCATGATTACAGCACAATTATATCTCAGCTAGAAGATAGATGCTTTAGTTTCCTTTTTCAGTTGAATGTGAAAGTTTTGCAAAGGAAAAAAATCTTAATTGATTTATAATCTCTCTCACATTTTTAGTTAGTGCCTTTTAAAAATGAACATTCTGCAAGTTAGAGAAGGAATATAGTATTCCAAGCTTCTGTCTATATTTAATTGTCCATTCAATCAGAAATGTGTACTGTCAATCACTTGATTATGGGTGTTTTCTTACAGGAAGTTCATTTTCTTTTAAATGTATTAATATGAAGACTTAATGGAAACAAAGGACTTAGATTTTTTTAACGCATCTTATTATGTCTTCTAAATCAAGCACTTCACAACCACAAATATTCATTGTTATTATACAAAATTATGCAAAAACTGTCCTGCACTGCAAAGTATGCAAACAACAATTTGTCAGTAGCTACAAAAATATTTGTTCTTTTTGTCTCTGTACTAAAAAGATAATGCATAACTGATTTTTAAGTATTGTCTCATGGAAATGATGTAAAATAGTCCTCTCTGGATTGGTTAGATTAGTCAGCTAATAAACACTTTGCCATTGAGGGGTAAAGATCAGAAATGAATTTTATTTTCAATCCGTAATTTGTACTACTTTGGCTATATGGAGGCAGGAGAGTAGCTGTCAGATACTGCAGTTTGCCTCAGTGCTCCTCATAGCGAGGGAAGGGAAAATATTCACTACCCTTAACCCTGATGGACAGTTTGTGAGACTGGACATGGTGAGGACGGGCTTGAATTTATTGAAACAGTAAAATCATTGTGAAGGGCTCACTATATAGGCTCACACCTGGTAACTTGTACAAAGTGCCAGATGTTGGGCTTGAGCCCATGCATGGTTGGTTACTTCACCTATATGTGTGCAGCCATGGAATTTGAACAGAAACGTTAAAGCCAGAAGGAATCTGAATTTAGACGTAGTTGAATGTTTATAAATAACATTGTGGATTTTGGATTATTTGGAGCAAGACATTCAGGAAAAATTTCATCCCAAATAGGTAACTATAATATTTGCCCACAGAAAATATATTCCTGCTTTAAATGTGAAGAATTACTTGCAATACCTTCTTTTCACAATCGAGATGATTGTTAAAATAAACAGAATGATTCCTGGAAGAATATTTTTGTGTTATATAAATTTAACATAAATGAAGTTCAAGGAATCTGTTTAGTTAAAGATTTATGTTGAGATTATTTACAACTAAATTAATACATAATCTCCAAATACAGCCTTGGGTACAGCAGTATAGAAAGACTGTGATCATCTGGTGACAACCAGGTAGTTGGCTTTTTTAACTGTTGATCTCTTAAAGAGACATCACTGCAAAGAAGATAAGACAATATCCACTTTTTCCCTGAAGATAACTGTTATAAAAACATATACACTTTTACACCATTATATAAGATAGAGATTGTGAAATGTACAAGTGTAGAAGTCGAGTCACTATATTGCGTTTTGCAGTTTGACATGTATTTTTGATCTTGTTTTGGTGTAATCTTCTGCAAATGTGGATTTTGCCCTTGGCTGTCATTGGTTTGCAGACATGTTACAGTGTTTTGATCGATGTTCTGGTGTTCCATCAAACTGTCATCTCGTTGTGTTCTTTAGCTTTCATGCAGAAAATTTTAAAAATGTATAATTATTCAGAAGTAAAATATTTGCACTGATTTTACATCATTTTTCTCCACTATTAACAATCTCTTTGTTTTTCACACTGGACCTTTATACCTTTTGCTCCTCCTCCGCCAATGTGAAAAGTATATGAAAAAAAAACTTTTTCCAACAGTCTTCGGTTTTGAAGAAGGTTCAGACCAAATACAAAACATTAATTCTGTTTCTCTCTCCATAGATATTTATCTAGCAGCCTCTGTGTTTGATTCATATTTGTATCCATCCAGCCTGGAGACAAAAGTGGCTACTCCAAACTTGAGATTCAACCCCTTCAGTGCAGGATCTTGTATGGCCATTGTTTCAAGGAGAGCTTTAGATGTTGTCAATGTGGATATACCCTGATTGCACTGGCCTTCTTTAGCATTCACAAAACTGAACAACATCAGTCTGTGTGTGAGCCAGTTGATGGATGATGGCGTTGTGCTCTGTCATCTAGCTTACATTTGAGCTTTTCTTATATGTGGATGATGCTGTACTTTCTGAGATGGTTAGTGGACAGAATTGCATCTTCTCTGAGGTGAACGATGGCATATCCTTTAAAACTTCCTGCGATGTCACACCTGCCCAGACATAATTGTTGTGAATCTGGGCTGAGTCACTGCATGCATTCACAACTCTCTGCTTAAAGAACCTACCTCTGACGTCTTCTTTATACCTTCCTCCAAATATCTTCAAACTAAGACTCCTCGTACCAGTCAATCCTGCCCTGGGGAAAAGTCTCTGGCTATTGACTCTATCTATTTCATTCATTATCTTGTATACCTCGATCAGGCCTCCTCTCTTCCTCCTTCTCTCCAGAGAGAAAAGTCCGAGCTTATTCAACATTTCTTCATAAGGCAAGCCCTCCAGTCCAGGCAGCATCGTGGTAAACCTTCTTTACACCCTCTCCAAAGCCTCTGTATCTTTCCTATGGTAGGGCGACCAGAACACAATATTCCAAGTGTGGTCTCACTAGGGATTGTAGAGCTATATTAAAACCTCGCAGCTCTTAAACTCAATCCCCCTGTAATCCTGGTCCCTTTTGCCACAATAGTCACAATGTTGAGGGCCCTACACACTGATCGTCCTGTCGCTGCTGTTCTGCTTTGTCTGCCAAGTAAAATATTCAGCAAGTCTGGCAGCATCTATGGAGAGAAATCAGAGCCAACAGGCCCAGTGACCCTTCGTCAGAATGTTCTGTTGAGCTTTTCCAGCAATTTCTGTTGTGATTTCTGATTTCCAGCAACCACAGTTCTTTCAGTTTTTATTCATATAAAATATTTGTGGTTTCCATGTAAAATTGCCACAGATACATTGCATTCAGTTGTATGCAGTTAATTTAGTGGTTGTTGATTTTACCATGGAATTCCAACAGTCCTGGTAGTCATCCTTCAAAAATTGGATGTGCAGGATTTTGGCACGAATTCCTCTGTTAATCTTGGTTTGGAATGTGCATTTGCCAGTTTTCTTTGGGGAAATAATGTTGATTGTGATAAGAATTTCTAGTTTGCAGACATTTCTGGACAATGTGTTACATTCACTATGTGGAGAGCCTGTTAAACCTCTGCTTGGAAGTTGTTCCATTGTGAATCTTGATTCAAACCTGTTTTGCTGTGAACTTTGTATCTGAGTTTATATTTATACACATTCTCTAGCACATTCTTTCCTGCAGTTGCCATACTGAACCAATCTTCTTTTTGGTTGTACCTTGCCTATGGCTACACTTTTAGAGCCAGATCTCTTACGCAGACAGGCACAGTGTACATTTGTACTACAAACCTTACACAGATCATTGAATACAGGACCATTTTGCAAACTTGGCGCACAATGTGTTTGCTTTCTTTTGTCCGGTCTGCCGTATTTTTATACTACTAGCTGTCTCAATTGCTTGCAGGTGTTCTTGTCCTCCTTTAAATGCTTCAAATTGTCTTCCATCTACCAGCTGTGATTCAGCTTTGACTTCTATTTTATTTCCGACAAGAAGACCCTTTTTGGAATGAGGCCAGTCACCAACCCCATTACCAATTTCAACAGTTCTATCTCTGAAAAGATATCATCATTGTCCTTGTTATGTCATCTACTGACAAATTGATCAAATCATTCCTGTGACTTTTGCCATTAGGACATCAATTCTAAGTGATAAATTCTAAAATTGCGTTCAGCTGGTCTTCTAGAAGTCTCCATATCTTTGCAGGATCCTACCAATAAACTCACCATATTAGCTCTTGCAAAGTCTCATTACTGATGGAGCTCAGTATCTTCACAGCTTGTTGAGCCAGTTCCTGCTTCTGCTTGGTCCCTGAAGCATAGTCGCATCCTTTGTTGGAAAAGTTTGAACTTAGTGAGTAGATCTGTGTTTGTCCAGGTTACAACAGGAGAAGTCCTTCTGTTGTTTTGTCTTTTTACTCTGTATTTAAGTTTCTGCATTTCTCCTTCTGTGTTGTCAGCGGTGTATTTAGTGTTCTTTTCTATTTTTTGGCATAATTTCTTTCAGTACGTTTTTCTGTTGGCTCTGCATTGTTCTTAAATGCAGCTCACTTTTTTCAATATTTGAATTGAATACACTTTGTCTTATAGAGCATGGGTTTGAATCATGAGGCAATTCATATTTGAAAGAATCTTTAGATAGAAGCTGGCTGCCTAAGTAAACCTGGTCAACTTGGGAGATAGTCACAGTTTGCAAAGAAATTCTAGTTTCTTCTGTTTTCTGTATTATGTGAACTTCTGAACTGCGTTTATATTTTGTTTGCAGCTTACCCCTTGGCCTTCAAGCATGTGAAGCCACTTTCTTCTTTGCGCTTTTTTTAAAAAGAGAACACATTATCCAAATTTAACACAAAAACATTCCACAGATTCAGTTTACTTGAAGATCACTGATCTTTTTATGTATAGCTAACCTGATTTATACAATATAGGGGAATTTTCAAACACAGCCCGTGCCTCAAGCATGACAGTGCCGATGGCATGTGGTCATGTGAAAATTTCTGGGTGCTTGATCATTTGCATTTTGACCACGTAATAAGACATCACTCCAAAGATGATAACATAACAATTCTTACAAAGCTATCAGAATTCTGAGCATGTTTTCCTATGTCCCTATCCTAAACTCAAAACACCAGACTTTGTCATTGCATGCCAACTTTGATAAGGGGTCCCTGAAATGTCCACCTTCTTCCTCAACCAAGGATTCCCCAGCACCATTGTTGACTGGGCCCTCAGCTGAGTCTGACCCATTTCCTACACTTCAGTCCTCAACCTCTCTCTCCCCATTCCACAACAGTGATAAGGTCCCACTTGACCTCACCTACCACCCCACCAGCATCCACATCCAGAGGATCATTAGTCACAATTTCTGTCACTTCCAGCCGGATGCCACCATAACAAGCATATTCCCTCCCCTTTTTCAGTCTTTCACAAGGACTGTTCCCTCAAGGACACGCTAGTTTCACTCCCCGACTCCTTCAACATCCCTTCTCCCCCTCACAGCTCACAGCACCTTACCCTGCAAATGCAGAAGGTGTAACACCTGACTGTATACATCCTTCTTCCTCAGTATCCAAGGGCACAAACACACCTTTGAAGTGAGGCAGCGCTTTACCCACACTTCACCAAATCTGGTCAAGACAGAGGATGGTGGAGGGTTGTTTTTCAGGCTGGAGGCCTGTGCCCAGTGGAGTGCCAAAAGGAACGGCGCTGGATCCACTATGTTTCGTCATTCATATAAATGATTTGGATGTGAGCATAAGAGGTACAGTTATTTCTGGGTCTGTAGATTGTGAAGGAGCAAAAATGGCCTTTGCAGTGATATGTACTTCATGTCAGATGTGGAAGTTTAAAGAGAGTTTAAGAGTTACTGCGGATTATATCTGCCATAAATACTGTTGGATGCAAATCTTATCAGATCAAGTGGATCAGTTGGAGAGACAGATAGAAGCGATGAGGAATTTGCAACATCACAAGTATGTAATGGATGGCAGTTATAGGAAGGGGGGGGAAGTCTCAGATACAGTCATATAAATGGGTTAACTCCAGGAAGGGTGAGAGAGGTCGGCACCTAGGGCTGGAGTCTTTTGTAGATATACCCATTTCAAACAGGTATGCTGTTTTGGAAAATGTAGGGGGTGGTGGATTCTCAGGGAAACGTAGCATGAACAGCCAAGTTTCTGGTATTGAGACTGGTTCTAATGCAACAAGGGGTACCTCGGCTTCCAAGAGATCAATTGTGTACAGGGATTCTGTAGTCAGAGGTACAGGCAGACGTTTCTGTGGCCAGCAGAGAAAAAACAGAATGGTGTGTTGTTTCCCTGGTGCCAGGATCAAGCATGTCTCAGAGAGGGTGCAAAATGTTCTCACGGGGGAGAGGGGCCAGCAGGAGGTCATTGTCCATGTTGGAACCAACGACATTGAAAGAGAAAAGGTTGAGATTCTCAAGGGTGATTACAGAGAGTTAGGCAGAAATTTAAAAAGGAGGTCTTCAAGGGTAGTAATATCTGGATTACTCCTAGTGCTACGAGCTAGTGAGGGCAGGAATAGGAGGATGGAGCAGATGAATGCATGGCTGAGGAGAAGGATTCACATTTTTGGATCATTGGAATCTCTTTTAGAGTAGAGGTGACCTGTACAAGAAGGACGGATTGCACTTAAATTGGAAGGAGACTAATGTACTGGTAGGGAAATTTGCTAGAACTGCTTGGGAGGATATAACCCAGTAAGGTGCGGGGGTGTGGCCCAGGGAGATAGTGAGGAAAGAGATCGGTCTGAGACGGGTACAGCTGAGAACAGAAGTGAGTCAAACAGTCAGGGCAGGCAGGGACAAGGTAGGACTAATAAATTAAACTGCATTTATTTCAATGCAAAAGACCTAACAGGGAAGGCAGATGAACTCCGGGCATGGTGAGGAACATGGGACTGGGAGATCCTAGCAATTACAGAAGCATGGCTCAGGGATGGACAGGACTGGCAGCTTAATGTTCCAGGATACAAATGGTACAGGAAGGATAGAAAGGGAGGCAAGAGAGGACGGGGAGTGGCATTTTTGATCAGGGATAGCATTACAGCTGTGCTGAGGGAGGATATTCCTGGAAATACATCAAGGGAAGTTATTTGGGTGGAACTGAGAAATAAGAAAGGGACGATCACGTTATTGGGATTGTATTATAGACCCCCAATAGTCAGAGGGAAATTGAGATACAAACTTGTAAGGAGATCTCAGCTTTCTGTAAGAAAAATAGTGGTTATGGTAGGGGATTTTAACTTTACAAATATAGACTGGGACTGCCATAGTGTTAAGGGCTTAGATGGAGAAGAATTTAAGTGTGTACAAGACAATTTTCTGATTCAGTATGTAGATGTATTTACTAGAGAAGGTGCAAAACTTGACTTACTCTTGAGAAATAAGGCAGGGCAGGTGACTGAGGTGTCAGTAGGGGAGCACTTTGGGGCCAGCAACCATAATTCTGTTCGTTTTAAAATAGTGATAGAAAAGGATAGACCAGCTCTAAAAGTTGAAGTCCTAAATTGGAGAAAGGACAATTTTGACTGTATTAGGCAAGAATTTTTGAAATCTGATTGGAGGCAGATGTTTGTAGGTAAAGGGATGGCTGGAAAATGCGAAGCCTTCAGAAATGAGATAACAAGAATCCAGAGAAAGCTATTCTTCATAGATTGCATAAACCAACAAAATGTTGCTTCCTGGACACAGTCTTGGTTAGTCCTCACTTGACAGTTTCACCATTGTTTGACATCCAGACTGTCAAGTTAGATTGTTCAGTCATAACAAGATAACAGCGTAAGTTTCCTAACGATGGAAGTGTGCTTTCACTATTCTGTAGAAAGTCCATGCCCTCCCTTCAGATATCAGTCAAAATCAGAATTTTGTACAATCTCAACAGTAAGTCTGAACGTTTATCCCAAAGTAAAGATCTGCTGAGCCAGGAAGTCTGCAGTAAAATAAATGTGAGAACCTATTATGAGTATATTATTACTGTTTGATTACAGCTATTTGCAAATCAATGTTTGACATTTTTCTCACTTTTACTTCTGCTAGTTTACCTCAGTTCTAACATCTTGAATTTAACAATTTTATCCAGCCAAAGATAAATAACTTTTAAAATATATTGAATCATTAAATAACAAATATGACACAATGATAATCAACATTTGATGTCTAGACCTTGCATGAGCAATTCATCAGTTGTTTAAAACACATCAGTCGTCTCCATTAGCTTCAGCTAAATGTTGTAAAAGCTCATTAGTTTCTTTTTTTTTACCCCTGGAGGAGAGGAATTGTGAATGGATTGGTCTGGTACTTGTAGGAGGGAGCGGCATTTGTGTGCAGTGGGGTGGTTAGGAAAAGTGAAACATATATTCATTTGTTTCTAGGAAATTTGAACTAATCAAAAAATCTTTGCAGATTGTTGGTGCTTTATATGTGGCATGCCCAGCATATCCAGCTGGTTGTTTGATGAGAATGGGATCGGTATGCTATGTAAAGCATTGTATTTTAATCCTGCTAAGGACATAGTTGTTCCATGCTGATGTGTGACTTTAAGGCTATACACTACAATTGCTGAGCCAACCTCTTGTTATATATACAAGAACAGGAAATGCGGGAAAAATTCAGCAGGTCTGACAAGGTTTGTAGAGAGAAATTAGAGTTAATGTTTCGGGTCCAGTGACTCTTCTCCAGAACTGTTGGTAGCTAGGAAAAAGCTGTTTTTGGTGCAGAAGCTAGAGTAGGGGAAGGAGGTATGGAGTAAACGATAGGTAGAGATAGAGCCCAAAGAGAGAGGACAGTTGAACAAACAAAGGAATGTGTAATGGTCAGTCTAGGGGAATAAATAGCTACTAATGGGGACTTTTAGGGGAAAATGATGGGCTGTGTTAATAACTGTCCATGTGATAACAAGGCCTGGTGTGTGGGGGTTGGGGTCAGGAGGTGCCTCAAGCCCTAAAATTGCTGAACTCAATATTGAGTCCAGAAGGTTATAGTGTTCCCAACCTGTTCTTCCAGCTGATGCTGAGCTTCGCTGGAGCACTGCAGCAAGCCTGAGAAAGGAATGTACCTTACTACATTCCCTGTATACTCATGACTATGTGGCCAAATTTCATCCGAACTCCATCTACAAGTTCATTGACACCAACATTGTCTGCAGCTCAAACAATACCAAGATAGAATATAGGAAAGAGATAGAGTGCTTGGTGGCATGGTGTAAAAATAATAATCTCTCTGTCAACGTCGGCAAAATGGAAGAGCCGGTCGTTGACTTCAAGAAGCAAGGTGGAGGGCACAGCTTTATCCACATCAATGGAACTGAGGTGGTAAAGGTCGAGAGAGTCAAGTTTTTCGGAGTGATGATCACCAGCAACCTTCTTAGTCCATCCACACTCATGCTGCGGTCAAGAAGGTGTAACAGTGTCTTTATCTCCTCAGGAAGCTAAGGAAATTCAGCATGTTTGTAAAGATTCTGAACAATATTTATA